>NC_056734.1:378223640-378431140 GCF_019279795.1 Protopterus annectens | reverse complement strand
AGACATTATGTGTGAGTTTGTGTCTGCATGCATTAGCATTGTGCATTCATGTATATACAGTTTTGTGTGTGTGTGTGTTTGTGTGGGGGGGGTGCATATTCTTGTGTGCGTGTGTGTGTGTGTATGTGTGTGTGTGTGTGTGTGTGTGTGTGTGTGTGTGTGTGTGTGTGTGTGTGTGTGTGTGTGTATGAGTGAAATCTCCCAATGCATGTGACATTTAGTACTAAAAAAACAGAGAAAACAAAAGCATTTTACAAGTTAACACCACCCTAGTGCCTCCCACCTCCATTACTTACATATACCAGCTCTAAGGATGTACCATCTTGAGGAAGGGAGAAATCCCTGGTATGCTGTTAATTTGACCTTCTGAAAAAAAGGAGGGCTTCCACTGTTTCCAAGATGGTACCTTGTATATAGCTGAAAAACTAAAAAAAAAGAAAAGAATTCTGCTTTCAGCTATGGTCAGTGATATAGGGATCAGTGGCACCTCTTTGAAATGTTACATTTCACATGCAACTTTCCATTTTATTAGGTTATACGCACTGCATAGTATCACCTTCTTTATCATTTGTCCCTGCCATCACCCTTTTTCCTACTACCCTTCCTCCACATGTCTTCTATCATTCACTTTACCTCCTTTTTATTTTAGTTTTTGTCTCTTTGATAGTAGTTTTCTACCTTACATTTCCCTAGTCTTTCATTCAGGTCTCCCAGTTCTTAATCAGTGTGGATATTTGTATTATCAAAGTATTGCTGATGGCACTTAAATAGCTGCAATGAATATCTTTTTTTTAGAATGCTTGCTGTTTGTCAAAGTGAAATATTTGGTCTGTAATTACTGACAAGACTGGCTTTTTCACATTTGAAAGTGAGAAAAATAATAATGATGGAGTTCCACATATCAAAGACTGCATTCCAGTATACTTTCATTGCTAAGCATTGCTGGTGGGCCAGTGAATTCAATTGTTCTTTCCATTTTGTCCCCCCAATACATTCCAGCTGACTGTCTGTTGGTTTTGCTCCAGTTCCACCCTAACTATTACCCCCTCCGCAGGCCTGAGACCACTTCAGCCATAGGCAGGTGAAGGAGGGGTAGGGAAATGCAGAGTTTAGCTTCTTGAAGCGTTATATACACAGTTCTTTATTTCGGAGATTTTTATAATGCCCTAAGTGAGAGGAGCTATTGATGTTGCTCATATCAGCACATGTAATGTGTGTTAGCTCCTGCCCTACCCTTCAATGGCATATTTTCATAGTAAATTTCCTTGCGGTAAAGGCATATCCCTAACACTGGGGGAGTGCCAGATTGCAGATAGAAATCCCTTACCTCCTTCCTGGAATGTGTAAGTTGATGAAAGGCCACTCCACCCTCCTTCCTGCACGCTCAGTACCCTTCCCTGACCTTGTATATGGACATCAGTATACTGAAGGACAGTGAGAAGGTTTAATCAAAACTATGGACATCTTCCAGGAAAGAGTCCATAAACCTGCAACCTTAAAGGGTTTCCAAAAATACTGGGCAGCCTTTATGCTATCAGTGCTGGCAGTAATCAGATTTTCAGGTGAAATTCTTCTACATTGAAAATACAGGGGGTATAACCACATACTGAGTGCATCTGAATGGATATATGCTGTCAAAATTCTCATGTTTTTCTTACTATCTAGTACTAGATGACCCGATTTTGGGGCCTGTTCTGGGTGGAAGCTCATAGCAGTGAACTATGTTAATCTCCTCATCACTGGCTTCTTGTGTTTATTTTGTTTAGCAGTTTGTGCCCTTTCTATTGAAATCACCTAAAAATATAACACAATTAAGGAAGGAGATTGTTAACCAACCCAGTAAAAGCTCTTGGGCATTACATTTATAGCCATTAGTGTATAAGCATGTTAATAGTAACTTCAGCCAGTTTTAGTAATCTGCTAACCGTAACATACAGGCAAACAAAACATTATTCTCTTCCTGTATTTTCAGGTGGCTGACATTTATTAAGGAAAGATTAATAGCTGGCCCTTGTGAACTCTTCCACACCACCTGACATGTTATATTTTCACTGTTTTGAAGAGATCACTTTCTACTTGCTATGTATAGTGGTACTTTTTATGAATGCTTCCACAGCAAAAATAGCAGTTTTATGAAAGATCTCCATAATAGCCAGAATACTTGGTTTATACTGTGTGGCCCAAGCCTGTAGTTCAAAACTCCTTTACATGAGACTCTATATGTTAATATGTACAAGCTTTAAGTCTCAAATAGGGCTCCCATTGTCATCTACCAAGTTCACTAGGCTATTCCCTAAGAGAAGATTTGATCTTGAGTTTTGAAGACTCTCTCCAGCTAGAAACACAGTTCTGGGAAGCTGAGCTAAGCAATAAGGCAGTTTCATTGAACATGGCTGGATCCAGTCATTATAAGATGTTTAAGGGTAACTGGGAATCAGTGAAGGTGCATTTTTATAAGTTAGGAATGACAGCATACTAACTACTCTTCCTAGCTTTGATGTTTGAGTATGTACATACCAGCATGGTTTTATAGTTTGATAACTCTGTTTTCATAAAATTTAAAGGCAGGTTTGTTTAAACTACAGGAAGGTTTACAGTCTCACAAAATATAATCACATAATGCAGACACGGTAAAACAGATCCCTGAGCTCAATCTTGTGAAGTACTCAACAGTATAAGAAGGATTGATAAAATAAAGCAGCATTTAACTTGTGGAAATGAATGGAATATTAGAATAAAAACTGTCTTTTGACTTCTTGCGTTAGGGGTCATCACAGCGGATCATCAGTCCACAGATTGATTGGCAGTGAAGTTTTTACTGTGTCGAGTTGCCAGCCCACTGCCCAACCTTCACAGAAAGCACACACACACACACACACACACACACACACACACACACACACACACACACACACACATGCACGTACTGCATGTCTTTAAAACTCATTTGAGGACATGCGGACTCTGCAAAGAAGGCACTCCAGCCAAGAATCAAACCAGAGAACCTCTTGCTGTGAGGTGACAAAGCTAACCACTGGACCACCACAGCTGACATGAATATAATATTAGAATATAAACGGTTATTATGGAATAACTGCAGTGACTTATTCTGGTTATCATCATTAACTTACCCTGGCTTCTTCATGCTGAGTTGGGTAGAAGATATATATCGAGTTTGGAAGAGAAAGTTATCGAACATAACAATAACATGTTTGTGTGTTGACTTCATCTATTTCAGCAGGTCAGGTGTTTTTGTGAATAGTGCTCCAGAGAAAAGGAGAATGTGAAAAAGCCTGAAGTAGATGTATGACTGATTATCTTTGAGGAGGTTATGTCATATGTCTGAAAGAATAGTAATTCTCAGAAGTCACAGTTTCCAAAGAAGTTAATCATGTCAGCATTCCAAGAGAATTAAAAAATGTAGAGTATTCCCATAACAGCCTCAAGTCTTGTTTCAGCCTTTACTCTAGCCATAATCTGTGCAGTGTTTGTTTCAAAGAAGACAGAATTATCTCTGAGTAAAGTGAAGCAGAATTCCTGTTTAACTCTTTCTTCCCCTAAAAATATAGCTACAGTGGCTATATTGTAATGAGAGCTAAGTCATCAAAGCAGTAGTAATGCTGTAGTTAGTGACTACTGGTATCATCATGTTTTCCATCTTTCTTTAACATAAACAGTCCATATACACTTTTCACTCAAAGGTCTGACTGTTCCTTCAAGTGAAATATATGTATATTAAAATTCTCTGTGTAGTACCATATATATAAATAAATTAACAAACAAATAAATAACAACCTACTCCACCATCTAATATTTTTGGCTCATGACTGAGGTGAGACTCCTATGTGTTTTAACACCTGTTTTCAAAAAGGAAAAGCATGTAAAAGAGGTAAAATAATGCAAAAAAGCATTTTACGGAAGGCTTCACCACACAATTTAAATCACTAGTGTGTTGTATGTAAGCCTGGTTCCCCTTTTTTAAGTTGTGACCAGTTACTGTCAAGGTGTGCCTCTCTCTGATTAATGGTTTCACAGTAGTGGCATCCTTACAGCTCATTCTTTATTTTTGTGAAATCTTCAGCCACTCTTTTTTAAATGGATTGCTTACAGCAGGATTTATGAACGTTAGCAACACTTGCATGAATATAGTGAAAATGTTGTGGTGTACATCTTACTGTATCATGTCATCAAAGATCCAACTTGAAGATGAGCAAAGCTTCTATTATTACCAGGTATCAATATGGTACAACTTCACAGATATTATGTTTTGGTAAATATTATTAAAATACATAAATAAATGTCCATGCTTATATAAATATTTCCCAAACAGTGTACACAGAACTAAGTTGCAGGGCATCACCAAAAAAAGGACAAGATGAATAGCTCTTTATGTTAGTACAACATATGATGATGTTGAGATATATGTTTCTTAAAAAATAACATACTTCTCCATTCAAACTAAAAGATAAAATGAAAGGTTACATTTTAGAGATTTTGAATCAGTGCCATTACATATTTCCATTTTTCTTGAGCAACACTGATGATTTAAGGTTTCTTCTAGCATATATTTTTTATTTACTTATTTTACATATTGGTTGTTTACTGGAATAGTCTGACTGGGCTAATTGCAAGATCCCTTTTCAATGGATGCCCATGGAGAAGAGTTTCTAGTACAATCTTTAGTATAGACAGTAATTATATACATAGTGAAAATTATACTTTGTGAATATTGGGAAAGGTTTATAATTTATAGTGAAAAAATAAATATATTAAGTAAATTAATAGAGTTGAGTTCTAAGAGAAGAGGGAAAGGCAAAGGAAGAGGAACAGTTCAGAATGAAAGAATTACTAAGATGAAGAGACGAGACTGGTTAAAGTACAGTAGAGATATGTGAAAGGTAGCTAGTGGTAGGAGGAAAAGAAAATTGTGGGTAAGTTTGCTAAACTGGAGAGCGGTTACAAGAACAGAGACAGGAACTACATAGAAAGTCTTTTAGTGTGCCTTTAAATATTTTGAATGAGGTCACTTGTCTAATGATTACAGGGACTAAATTCCACCTTACAGAAACAGGTAGAATTTAAGTAGTCCCCATAGGAGCTGTGTGTCAGTGAATAAAGGAATTCAGGGAGGGACACTTGTCTGGAAAGTATAGGATGTGATGAGTTACGTTTAACTCACAAAAAATGAGGGAGTTAGAGAAGTCAGGGCAGGTTTAATTTTCGGAGAGCCAAGCAGTGGTGAGAAGAGCACGGCATGCGTGCAGCCAATTTAGCAATTTTATTTTAGCCTGCTCTACTTTATGTAGCTGTGATGTGTTAATATTAGTAAGGACGGGTGAGGCACGCAGAAGGCTTGTTAGAAGAAAAGATGGAGCAGTGGCTTTATGTAACTGAGTGGTAAGAAGTTGGAGGCTCTATACAGAAGGCCAAGTCTGAAGTGACTTTCTTTACTATGTCTCAGATATGTGAATCAAATTTAAGTTGATCATCACGGGCAACAACTAGCAGCTTAGTTTGAGAGACTACTTCAAGCTTTATATTTTGGCTGCAATATATTGTAACGTTAGCCTTACTATCAGCTTGAATTATTGGGATAAGGGACATTAATCTGATTTTTTTAAGGATTTATGAAATTGAGAGAACCGGGTTTTGATAGAGGTAAATGCCTCCAGTGATAGAGTTTGTAGTGTGGATAATGTAGGTGCAGAGCAGCTAATAGTGACATCATCAACAACTAAGTCTATCAACAAGATGATAGATCTTCTGTTCATGTATAAATATATGTTTATCTCTCTTTCTATCATATAGGTCACAAGCATCCATCTATGTAATTCTTGTGTATATTCATTGCTTGTACCTTTATGTATATGCATGGTTTTGTTTACTCATTTTTTTTTAAAAAATAAAAAATTATTTTGAAAAAAAAAAAACATATTGGATAAGATTTGCTTGTGATGAGGCAGATACTAGGTTATTTACAAACAAGTTAAATAAGAGAGGGACAAGTATAGAGTCTTGTGGGATCCCAGTAGATACTTGCAAGAAGGTTGAAAAATCAGTGTGTTATTTGAATGCCTGGGCACGATTTGAAAGATAGATACTATACCAATCAAGAGTGGGGGAGGAAAAAACAAGAGAAAAGAATTAGAAGTAGCTTTGGATGTGATACTGTATCAAAACCCTGAGAGAGATAAGTTTGTTTCTCTCTCCTCTCTCTCTCTCTCTCTCTCTCTCTCTCTCTCTCTCAATAAATTGTGTTCAGGAAGGATAGAACTGCAGTGATGACTGGGGCAGAAGCCATGTTGCATAGAAGAGAGTAGTTTGTTGTTTTGGAGAAAGAGGAGAACCTGATTATGCATACAACATTCTAAGATTTTTGAAAGGAAAGCGAGAAGACCTATGGAGCAGAAGTTTGACATTTCAGTAGAGGTACCATGTTTATGAAGAGGAATTATGAAAGAATGTTTCCATGGTGATGGTTTATTAGAGTAGAAATTGAATAAGCAATAGACTTATGTATAGTTTATGCTTTATTAACATTTCCTTTGAGGCACAGTTTGGAAAATTTATTTTGTCAAAAAACATTAAAGACTCAGCAGGTATTCACATTAAAATCTTGAAATATTAAGGACTTTTATTAGCCAGTGCTGCTTAAGGCACAATAAATAAAGGACACTATAATTCAGACCACAGTGCCCTACAGTGCCATCTTAAGCAGTGGCCACCTGATGATTGTTCCTGTTTGTATTATATTACCAGGGAGTTACAATGAGGAAGTGGGAGGGGTTCATTGCCAGTATTGCTGTTTTCTTGAAGAAAGCAGGCTTCCATTAAGGAAAAACAGCAAAACTTCTACTTATCATCCACAAATGTATTCTTTTGAAGGCTTATTTCCTGTCAGTGGGTGTCACTTTTCACCATATAGTAACTGTGTTGCAGGGTATATCGCATGTCAACCTGATAACTATGTGCAGAGAATTTTCAATAGGAAAGGTAGAAGAAAATCCCATAATGCAATTCTGCAGTTGTAAACATTTTTTAACATCTAGCACCTTACTAACATCACATCAGCACCAGACAAAAGCTATACTCCATGTGCAAGTTTACAATATTTTTCTAAAAGTGATTTGGAGTGCATCTTTTGCAGGAACTTGCATCACCTCAAAGCTCATCTGCACAAACTCTGAAACAGGCCCTTCATATGAGTCATTGCAGGAGGTTTTCAGCAGGAAGCCATTTCGACCATCTGTGAATTATAGTAATCCTACCAGTGCCAATATTTCATTTACATTGTATGCTGTGCTAGGGGTGGTAAGTACTATTTTTTCCTTCAAACAGTGTCATTCATGCAGTTTGGTTTGGAAAAACTTTGAATAAACTCATGTCCAAGTTACACTTGTAATACTGCTAAACAGAACATTTTTAGAGCAAGTTTGTTTCAGGTAATTCAAGTGTCAAGGGGTTGGGAGTCACATTACCTTGTTTTGCACTTCTAATAGGAAGTCAGATGAGTGCTGTCTAAACACTTTTCGGGCTCTGTACAAAATCAGTTTTATCACACAGAGTCCTTGTTCCAGAGCACTTCATGGACCTTTTATCCTCTGTAGCTGATATAAGTTTTGTCAGGTATTCTTATTGATCATAATGCCATTCTGAGTAGTTACTTGTTGGAATCATCTAAACTTCAAGGAAGTAGAAACTGTCTTTCGGCTTTTCCCGGTTAGGGGTTGCCACAGCAGAGCTCCAGTCCACTAATGATTGGCAGTGAATTTTTTTTTACAGTGTCGAGTTGCCAGCCCAGCACTCAGCTTTCAAAGAAGGCACACCCACACATGCTCGCACCTACCTGCATGTCTTTAAATTCACTCGACCGCGGGGAGGACATGAAGGAAGCAGAATGCTACAAAAGAAAATACGTGCCTCATAGATGCATTTTGTTCAATTATTTGATACTGGTATCAACTTTTTAAATTGTACTACCCTCCTAGTTTTTAAAATACCTCATAGACCTAGGCAAACAATTGTATACTGAGAGTGTGATGTAAGAAATTAAGAAAAAAGAACTGCTATAATGCAATTGAAATGTTAATTGATGATTTTTTTTTATTTTACAGAATGAAAAGACACAGATTCTGACAACATTTTTGTGGCTAAGACTGGTAAGAAAAAGTATTCTTCAGTTCTTAAGCTGAAACTGCACTCTTGAAAAGTAACAGGAGAGTTATCTCAGTAGCAGAACTTATTTTCCTAAACAATGGTATCATGAATGTTGTACATTATATGAAGAGCTGCACTGCAGATAAAACCTAAACTATCCTCACTTATTAGTAGTCAAGGATGACCATAAAGAAAGGCAATAGACATGGCCACCTAGGGTGCCATTATTCTGGGAGCACCTTTTTGTGTTAAATTACTATAATAAATAGTTGGCGTGTGAACCATGCTGTTGTGGAAAGGGTTGTTATCCCACCTTGCTCATTAGACAGTAAAGCTTTGGAAGAGGGGTACACGACTATACAAATCTACTATGCTGTGATCCTACATGAATTTTACTCTGCAGTAGAGATATTACTCCTGCTGACTAAGAAAACTAATGTGAGTGTAGGTGTTTGTACCTCTCCCTTCTGTCTGTCATCTAAGTTGTCCAGTAATACTGAATACTGCAGTACATTACAGGGTGCTGTATCTCTATAACTAATTATTATTCAGTATGTGGCTAATCAGTACTTAGGAACAGTAAAAGCTTGTATGTAAAGCAACTAGTCAGTGCTGCTATTACAGAAGATCTTATTTGTGAATCTCCATTGTGTGATCGTCAGCATTTAATAGTCTGCAGCTATGAGGTCACTCAAGAAGTCAGCTGCAACTTGCAATGAGAGCTAGTGAGTGAGATTTGATAATTCAGTAATTTCTTTTGTTTTTGATTCTTCTGGATACAAATCTTAATAAAGAGAAAAATTAGAAAGTTACATATCCAGATCAGATCATTTTGGTGAGTATTTCAGTAAAACATTTTGTTCCATGTGAATTACTTAGGGTAAGTAAGCACTTGCCTAACATGGGGTATGATGTCCTTTCCCCCACTGTAGTGTGATCCCAGAGTTTGCATATATATAGTTGGGGAGGTGTGTGAGATGCAGCACCCCACCTAGGTGGGTTTTAGATACATTTTTGTGTTTTACTGCAGTGTTGAACAAGTGTTTACTTGCCATGGGGATACTTATATGGTTCAGTATTTTCATTTTTCTGATTCTTGTCTTGGCCTTTTCGGCATTTTGTATTTTTGATTATTCGAAGTAGATCCATAAATATATATATATATATATATATATATATATATATATATATATATATAGGTGACTGTGAGGTGTTTGAATAGTAATTTTGTCAACAGTGTATCGGCAGTGTTTGCAGGCTGGAATTTGATCAAATGCATTGTTGAGTGCTGTTGATGTCAAAAGCAGAAAGTTTGAATGTTTAGTATGAAGATAAGTGAGATGGGAATGTGTGAGTGTGTGTGTGTGTGTGTGTGTGTGTGTGTGTGTGTGTGTGTGTGTGTGTGTGTGTGTGTGTGTGTGTGTGTGTCTAAGAAGTTTATGTAGTGGTATTGTGAGGGAAATGATTTTTCATAAGGTAATGTATAGGAGTAGGGTTAGGGATAGCAAGCATGAGTAAGGTGGAACAGAAGGGTTAATAGACTCAAGATATATTGTTGACTTAAAGGAAAACTCGTTTTTAGGCTTTTAGGCTTCATGCTGATAAATTCACTTTAGTGTACTAGCAGAACAGGCTGACCAGAAACTGTCATGACAATGATTCCATTTCATATGTGAACACGTTATACTGAAATAATAATTTTGATCAGAAGATTCTTCAGCTAAAAGAAGTAGGAGGCCCATATCTCTGGTATTGGCGAAATAAGTTACTTTTCTTCCATTGCTTTCAAGATAGTGAACAATAAAGCACTTGGCAGACAGAGTAGTTTGTATTTTTGCTAATCTGCAAATTCAGTTTGTGTGAAGTCTGCTTGATTTTCACCAAAGACACCATTGGTTGTTGACCAATCAACATTAATATTTTTGAATATTAATAAGGTCTTATTGCATAATAGGCTTTAAATATTACTTATAGCATAGTTTTATTGGCTGACCACTGCAACAGCCTTCTGCACTTTAACATGTTTTGTATTCTGAATACATGGGTATTAACTTTAGAACAATTTTTATAATGAACTGTATCATTTCAAAATAACTGTGATGGACTTGTAGTAGGCATCCAAGCTGTTGTTTTAACTTAGTAGCTATGAAAAATGAAAGCTAAAAAAAAAATTTGCAGCAACTCTCCTTTCCAGTGAGCCATAACTTCGGTACATCCTTTCTTTCAGTTCTGGTACAATGAATTTCTGACATGGAACCCCGAAGAATGTGGTGGAGTCCAAAAAATTTCCTTACCAGTTGATGAAGTCTGGATGCCAGATATTGTGGTTTATGAATTGTAAGTAGCTAGAGTAAGGCCTTCCATTTAAACATTTTAACTGTAAATTATATTTTAACGTCTTTTCCATTATTTCCAGTACTATTTAGCCAAAAAGCAACATTTTATTCCATCTCCTCATAACTCACAGACATATCAACGATAAAGAATATTGCTGCAGTACCATTATGATGCAAGGTATGTTAGGGCTTAAATCACTTGTCACTACTCATCACTGCTTGTCTGGCATAAACCTGGCAGATCAAAAATCACCAAATATAGTTCTCCTGACAATTTTAATTTGTGGAGCTGAAAAAAAAAGGTGACATCTTTAATGTGATAGTCATTTCTTTAAACAGCAGTGATAGAAAGATTGGTGGCTTTATGAATGAACATTCTCCTTTTATGTTTTCCTCTACCCACTCATCCATCCTGTCAAAAGCAGTATCTGTATTCTCCTTCCATCTATAGCTAGATGATACCCCACTCTAAGTATCTATTTGGTATTTTAATATAACAGTTCCCTATGTACCCACTTCTTTCCATTTTATACTGTTCTATATCCATCTTCTTTTCCTCAACTATATTATCTATCTATCTATCTATCTATCTATCTATCTATCTATCTATCTATCCATCTTCTATCTATTATCTATCTATCTATCTATCTATCTATCTATCTATCTATCCATCTTGTCTATCCATCTGTCTATCTGTCCATCCATTCATTCATGTGAAAATTCCAAAAATAATGCACCACTTTCATCTTTTTAAGTGTTATTTCAGTTGATCTTTCTCCTTTCTTAGGTTATCACTAAGGGTATACCCAACCCGCTAACATTCTCTTGGGACATATGTATGCCGCAATACAAAATAAACAGGCTAGCATTCTGCATTTCAGCATTGTTTATCTACCCATAAATCATCCTTCTGGGGGAGGATAATACTTCATGCTGCCATACCATTACTTGATTTTTACAAAAAGCATTCAGTTGCTGCCCTCAGACTGCAGGTACACTCACTATTTGTAACAATACAAGTGCATTTCAGAGTTGCTTTATGAAATCACCTTCTTAGAAAAGAGATGAGACTAATGAAATGTGAGTGCAACAGTTCTTAATTAAGAAACTGTAAATGTGACATGAAATGAGAAAATGTATCCACACAACTGGAACAGTTATCAATTTGAAATAATCGTTTTAAGAGCAGAGCTCTCAAAGAAATACATCTAGTTTTTATGAGTATGTGAATACAGGAGAAATATAAAGGCTTGCCAAGTCATCCTGGTAATGTTTGTCTTTTCTTTCTACGCTATCCCTCATTTTGCTGCTTACCTTGCACCTGGCAATGTTTTTATTCCATTCAGAATCTTCTTGAAACTGCATTTTATCACTTCCTTTGTTAATGAGTTCTTTTACAATAACTGCCTGAAGTTGTTTCTTTTCAGCTTTCTACAAACAGTGACAACCCCTGTGTTCTCATTCTGTTTTTCCTTAACTTTGATATCCTTCCATATCTGTAATGAAACATCATATCTCCTCAAATAGAGACACAGAATGTCATAATTAATTACTTAAACCTGACAAAAGAGCAGCATAAAAATTGTAAATACAGCATTGTATAATACAACTATAAATGTTTGTAGAAGGGGTGTTCCCCTGCACTCCCTAAAATGGAAAGAGGGTGCCTCCATAGCATGATTTCTAAATATGCCAAATTGAAGGCACCCAAACTTGGAGACAGGGGAATCACACACCCTCATTCATATCATAATCGAGCTCTGTTATCTGTATTCTTCACTGCTGCCCTTATTATGGAGCTGTATTGTTCTGCTGATGCCCTCAGCACAGTTTCTTTGTTTTTGTTCACAATTTTATTTTATTTTATTTGCTTGCAAAACAAACTTTCAAACAGTTTGAGGAGCATTTCTCCAGTAAGTTCATAAAAGCACATGCTGAAATTTAGGTAGATTTAGTGTTCTACTGAAAAAGTTTTGAATGAGAACAACATAGCCTATCAAATATTTTTCATTTAGCAAACTATTGTAAACCAGTAATTATTTTGAACTTTGAAGTTTGTGAGGCAGCCAAATAACCATTTTTTTCAATTATAAAGGAATTCCCAATACTATTCTAGCATGTCCAAAGGTCAGTTGTCAATCTCCTCCCTGGTCCAGCTGGTGAATCTGGGAATCGTGAAGCAATGTTACAACTGCCTCATGTACAGAGACAACCCTCTCCTCCTCCCAACAAATTCCAACACGTGAGAGATGCAACCATATAGCCAAACTGGAGGCTAAGCTCTCTCAACTTAGTACTGGCATAACCAGTCAGGAGGAGAAGGAAACCACACTCACTACAATTCCAGTCTCACATAGACCTACCACGACAGCAAACCAAACACATAAACACACAAAAACATACTTGGAGGCTCTAAATAAAAATCTGCCTAAGCAGCAGAGACCTCCAAAGCAGACACCCAAGCAACCGCTACCCCAAAACAAAACACGTGCAACACATAGCTCACAAAGCCAGTGTGCCGAACAGTCACAGCCCTTAAGGCTAAACAACACACCTGATACACTTGTAATAGGTGACTCTATCGTCAGGCACACTGACGCCCCGCTCACCAGACTGAACAAGGAGAAGGTCACAGTGAGCTGCCTGTCGGGTGCTAGGATCCGCCACATAACACAAGCACTCAGGTCACTCCAAGGCAAGTACAAATATGACTCGGTCATTGTCCATGCTGGTGTGAATGACCTGAGACGTACCTCCCTGGACTACATGAAAAGAGACATAGAGGAGCTCTCTGAGCATGTAGCCCAGGCCGGTATGACCCTGACCTTGAGTAGCATCTTACCCTCACCAAGAATGATGCCACAATATGAAGACAAGATGATCAATTTCAATAATTGGCTTAAGTATTGGTGTCATTCAAAGGGGATCCAATGCCTGTCAGCCTGGGATGACATGCTCGACAAGCCACGATGCTTCACTAGGGACGGCTTGCACCTGTCACCCCTGGGCTTTCGGATATTGGCAAAGGCTCTTGCTTCCCCCATAGTGCCTTTTTTAGGCAAGGCTCAAAAGACAAACCCACCTCCATAGGTATCACAAGGGATAAGAAACTAAGAGTAATGCTACTCAATGCCAGAAGTCTAAACCTCAAGATGCATGCACTCGAAACTCTCCTTAGCATGGAGAACATCGATATCTGTGCAGTAACAGAAACCTGGTTCAAGGCTCCTGAGAGCACCCCAGCACTACCAGGTTATACCTCATGCCATGCTTTTTGGCCCCAAAACTTGGACCGAACCACAAAAGGAGGGGGAGTATCAATATTTGTCAAAGATACCCACACCTCCAGGTTGGTGGCACAGCACGAAGCATCAGAGACTATCCATGTGCAACTAACAGTGGGTAAAACTGCCTTCCAGTTTATAGCCTGCTACAGACCACCCTCCCAAACCCAGGAACCCCACTCGGCCTTCCTGAGAACACTGGAAAATATGAAGGTCTCTCCAAACACCATTATATTGGGCGACTTCAACTACCCAAACATAGACTGGGAGCATTACTCTAGCTCCAACACCCTAGCCCAAAGGTTCCTAGAATTTATAAACTCAAATGCTATGGAACAACTTGTTACCACTCCCACAAGAGGGGAAAACATACTGGACCTGATCATCACCAACATGGGGACTCTATGCTCCAGACTAGAAGTGTATCCCTCACTGGTAAGATCAGACCATAAACTAATCTCACTGGATATTCACATCCCGACCCCACCCCCTGCCCAGAAAACCACAGTGAAAAACTTCTCTAAAGCAAATTTCACACTTCTCAAAACCGAGGTGGAATCCTTCAAAGCCCCCGAGCCTGTGGAAAATATAGCCCAGATCGCAGAATCCTTTATAAACGCATTCTATGAACACCTTCAGGAATGCATGGATCATGCAATCCCAAATAAAACCAAGACCCAATCCTCCAAAGGCAGACGTCCTGTCTGGTGGACCCCAGCCATAAACAAACTATACAATAGAAGGAGGAAGCTACTACATGATAGAGCAAAATCCCAAAAAGGGAAGGCATCTCTGATCAGTATTAGCAAAAAACTATGGGCACTCATAAAATCATCTAAGGCCAGCTTCGAGAGAAAAATTGCACAGGACACTAAGGATAACCACAAGGCTTTCTTTAGTTATGTTAGAAACCTGGGTGGGAATTCCCAGATATGCTCAGAATTAGTCCAAAATGACAAAAAATACATCGAACCCACAGACATTGCCAACATCCTAGCTGACAGGTTCAGCGCAAACCCCCCCCCCCACCAAAAGGGCAAATATCTATCCCAGCAGAGTGCTGCCCCCCTGACATCTCAGATGCTCAGGTAAGAGCCACCCTCTCCAAAGCAAAAAACACAGCATCAATGGGACCAGACAGTTTCTCGGGCTGCGTCCTACATGAACTCCAAGAAGAGCTAAACCCAAACATAAAACTACTGTTCGATCTTAGCCTTACTACAGGATATGTACCCAAAGAGTGGCGTACAGCAACAGTGGTCCCTCTCCACAAAGGTAGTGCCTCAACGGATCCTGGAAACTATCGCCCCATAAGCCTGACTAGCTTGGTCTGCAAAGCTATGGAAAGGATTATCATGGACCTCATAAATAAAGATATTGGGGACCTACAGATACTGGATCCTACCCAGTTCAGCTTTGTTAAGGGCAGATCCTGCCTCTTAAACATAGTCAATTTCTTTGAAACAGTCACCAAGGCCATTGACTAGAGGAAGGTGGTCCACACAGCCTACCTGGACCTCGCAAAAGCCTTTGATACAATACCCCACTCGGGCATTATAGATAAGCTCACCAGCTTAAATATAAACCCCTATGTCACTAGATGGGTTGCAAACTGGCTCAAGGACAGAACCCACATGGTTAGAATTGCTGGAGCCATGTCAGACTCCAAACCAGTTACATGTGGCATCCCACAAGGCTCAGTCCTGGGACCTCTCTTGTTTGGTATATATTTCTCGGAGGTACAGGCCAACACGGAAGGACTGTGGCTGACCAAGTTCGCAGATGACTGCAAACTGGGCGCCATAATCGACTCTCCAGCCGACACAAGCATCCTCCAAAAGGGCCTCATAGAAACAGACAACTGGTGCCAGAGCCATGGCCTCACTCTAAACGCCAAAAAGTGTATAGTCATCCCCTTTGGCAAAAACAAAGTGCCCACAAATTACCACATAGGTGGTAATCCATTAAGTACAGAAGAAGTAATTAGGGACCTGGGGAACCAAGTTGATAGCAATCTCTCATTTGACAACCACGTGGCCAAAGTGGTTAGAAAAACATTTTATATAGCCCACCTAATCATGAAGGGATTCACATCTAGATCAGGGGAGGTCATCGTGCCTTATCAGGCCCATAATTGAGTACAATGCCCCTTTTGGGATGTACCTTACCAGACACCTGCAGCAACTGGAAAGACCCCAAAAGTACCTCACCAAGAGGATCAAAGGGCTCAAACAGATGCCATATGCTGCCCGGTAAAAGAAACTCCAGCTCTACTCAGTGGCATACCGCCTGCTCAGAGGTGATCTGTGCCTGACGTATAAAGATATGTCCAACCCAGAATTAATGGACATGCTGCACCTCAGAAAATCCAAATCCCATCAAGCTACGTGCTCGAGAGACTTGAACCTCAGCACTGAAATAAATAGGACATGCTGGAGGGACAGATTCATAACCCAGAGGCTCCCTTCACTCTGGAATAAAATCCCAGTCCAGGTTAGGCAGAGTCCCTCATTGGCTCTCTTCAAGAGGAATCTTGATGAGTGGATGGGAGATCGTAGGTTTACCCCAGGTATCACTTCTGTGTCACTGTTAGACAGAGGCACAGTATACTAACCTCGGAAAAGGGCATAGCAAAATTAATTTAAAATGGGTGGCGGAAGCCAAACACACTCTGGCTAGGCTTATAAATGCTCTAGGGCACATAGCCTAGTATGAACCTATGAACCTATGAACCTATGAAAATGGGTTAATATTTTATTCCTATACTTTTCATATAATAATTTCTTGAAAGCCCATCTGGATATGATGGTAGTTTTTTTTTCTTTTCTTGTCACATTTTTCATACAAAAATTTCTTCTGCTTTTGCTGTATGAAGTTACTATACTAGTTTTACACAAACATTCCCTGGGATTCAGAAACGTGGTACCTGTGAACACAGTGAGCTGGCCGCTATTTACCTTTTGTGTATGATGTGGCTCTAAGAGCATTAATAATTAACAAAGGGATAAAGCAGTGTAGAAATACAAGCTCATTAGGAATTCCAGTTATGACAAGAACAAGGTCTGCCGTGAAGGAACGTAACCTCACTGGTGATCGAAGAATACTGCAAGCATGTCAGATGTTCAAGGCACATGTACATGTCTCAATGTGTATCAGTGCCATCACACACGCACACACGCATGTGCACACACACACACACGCACACACACACACACACACACACACACACACACACACACACACACACACACACACACACACACACACACGTGGCAAGTTGAGGAAAGTGTGTGTCACAATGAAAAGGTCAGCAGTATCATTTGAATCTATCTTATGACTAGATGAAAGCGGAAATGGGAGTATAAGGCAATATTGAAAAGGAAGAAACAAGAAGAAGAAAGCACATATGGGAAACATCTGAAGAAAGAATGGGACTGGGGAGGGAAAAGTGAGGTAATTGTTTTGTAAATGTTTTTGGGGGGAGGACAAGTGCCCATTTTATATGTATGAGAGACATCCTATGAAACTGTGAGATCAACAAAGTGTAACAAAGTTGTTCAGTATATTAATAACACAAATGGAGACTAACAGGGCCAATATAGAAAAATAAGCAGTAACTAGATAGGGGGAGGTAATATGCAAGGAGAGTAGGAATTACAGATGGGAAGGGAGAAATGGGCAACTGGGGACAACATTTAGAGTTGAGGGGGATATCAAGAAAGACTGTTGGGAAGAAAGAAAGGAGAGATGTTGGGGTGGAAAGAGGGAACAGTTTGTGAGCAGGCCTATAGAATAGGCATAGAAGACAGACAAGGGAATTGCTGACACACTGAGGGAGGGGGAGCACATTGGAAAAAGAGACATCAGACAAACAGAAGGTAGACAATGGTGTTTGGGAGAATAGACAAGGGCAAAAATAGACATAAATGGGGGTAACCCCATGATGAGGATAGGACAGAACTGTGTAGCCAATACCCCAGAAATACAAGCTACAGTAACTGTGAGGGTTGGTTCAGGGAGAAAGAAAGTACTACTACACAGCTGTGCAAAAGGGCTATTCAGGGTAATGGGAGAAACACCCATCAGCAATTATGCAGTACAGATATTAAATAACTCAAGACAACCTTCCGGTGGGACATGCTGGAACACACACACACACACACGCACACACAGACAGACACACACACACACACACATACACACACAGATAATTATATATATATATATATATATATATATATATATATATAAACACACACACACTGCATCCTTCACACATACTGCTCACCATACACATGCACCTTCTTTCCAAACCTCAAAGACCTCCTAAGCCATCAAACAGGATCACCTACCCTTAGCAATCACTAAAGCGCACACCGAAAGCAGCACCTAAAGCTATACATTCGCCTATACCCAATGATCTCCCAAGAACAAAGCCATAAGGCAAGCAAACACTTTACCTAGTACTCTTGTCATAGGGGATTCTTTTGTACAATGCAAAGATACTTTTCTCACCAGGATGGACAAGGAGATAATGGTTAGCTGCCTATCTGGAGCAAGGATGCACAATATCACACACACACTCACATCACTGCACTACAGCTGCCAATATGATTCTGTCATAGTTCATGTAGGTGTAAATGACCTGAGGCATACTTCACTGAACTATAAGAAAAGAGACATTATGGATCTATCTGAATATGTGTCACAGACAAGTACATGCATTCTGTCTTCATCAAGAATGATGACACTGTATATACAGAAAATGACTGATTTTAATAACTGGCTTCATTTCTGGTGTCACACCAGGGGAATCCCATATCTATCAGCATGGGAGGACAAGGTTAACAGACCACTTTACTTTGCCAAGGAAGGTCTGCACTTGTCCCTCCTAGGTTTTTAGCTATTGGTTAAAACTTTATCCATCCCCTTAGAGCTTTTTTTAGGCAATGTCAAAATGACAAAACTACCAACACAGCAAAAAAAAAACCTCAAGGTTCAACTGCTCAACACTAGGAGCCTACACAAGAAACTGCACACCCTACAAGCTTTCCTTACTCTGGAGAATGTAGACATCTGTGCTGTTATTGAGACTTGAGTTAAAGCTACAGAAAGTACTGTGGCAGTGGAAGACTGCAGTGCCTTCCATACATTTAGCTCAACAGCAGAACAGACAGAGGATAAAGGTTGAAGCATCTTAATCTATGTTAGCAGCAAATACAACTCTAGGTTGGTTAAACAGGATGATGCCCTGGAGTTCATCTGTGTCCAAGTCTCCATAGACAGGATTCCCTACCATACACTAGCCAGCTACAGGTTGCCCTCTTTGAGCCATGAAGCCCAATACTCTTACCTAGAGCAATTAGAGGTGCTCACCATCCAATCAAATACTCTATTCACAAACATATTGGACCTAGTACTCACTAACATGGGACAATCCTCATGTCACACCCTCATTGGTGAAGTCGGACCATAAAGCTAACTCCCTCAAAATAAAATATCACATGGAAAACCCTACTAAACCCATAACAGTTAGGAACTATACTAAAGCAAACTAAATCCTATTAAGTGGCAGTTTGTCAAAATTCACGGCTCCCCCAACCCTGGGAACTCAGCCACCTATGCAGAATTCTTTATAGAAACCCTATGCAAACATGTAAATGGCTGCATAGAGGGTGCCATACCTACTAGAAGTAAGCCCAGATCTAAAACCAAATACAAAGCATGTTAGTGGAATCCTTACCTTAACAGTCTATGTAACAAAAGAAAAAAAATCATGGCCAAAATCAGAAAGAGCAACTCTCATAGAGACAAGAGCTCCCTGATTTAACTAAACAAGAAACTAAGGGGTCTAATAAAGCAAGGCCAATTACAAGGTCAGAATAGCCTCCCAGGCTAAAGGCAATCAGAAAGCCTTCTTCAGTTATGTCAGGAATCTTAAAGATAATACTCAGCAGTGTGTAGAACTGGTGGTATATGGCACAACCTTCACTGACTAGTGTGATATAGGAAATTAACGGCTGATAAAGTTATCTCTAACTTCACCCCTCACACCCCCACTACCTACTGTGAAATCCTTCTAGCAAATCCCCCCAACTATCAAAAGGGATCAGGGAGCAGGTCCTGGAGGTGCTCACTAAGGCCACAAATACTGCATCAATTGGCCCCAGCAATATCCCTGGTTACCTCCTAAATCGCCTAAAACATAGCCTAGCAGAACTGCTTAAGGCACTCTTCAATTACAGCTGCAAAACAGGTAACAGTCATCCATCTTCATAAGGGAGGACCATCAACTGATTCCAGGAACTACAGACCCATCAGTCTGAAAAAATATGCAAAGCCATGGAGCAAATTATCATGGAAATGATCAACAAAAACATTGACAACTTACAGAAAATGGCCCCGTCCCAGTTTGGCTTTGTGAAGGGAAGGTTTTGCCTACTTATCCTGGTAGGCTTCTTTGAAAAGATGGTAACCACAAAGATGTTGCAAGGTAAAATGGAACTCAGAACAGCAACACAACCACCACCAAACTCTTCCAGCAAACCAAGACAGCTGTAAGATGGTAAAAGGCAGCCAAAAAACATTCACAGTAAAAAACTGTTTGTTGAATGCAGTTGCAGTTTAAGTGTTTTAATATCTCTGATGAAGTCTTTAGACAAGGAAGAAAGCACTTAGATCAATTAAAAGATTTTATATTAGTGGACCTGGTTCTGGTTTTTTTTTTTGTGTGTATTTTTACATTTAGCAAACGGTTTCCTACTGTGCATGTTTCTGGCTGCCTTGTACCATCTTACAGGTGTCTTGGTTTGCTGGAAGAGTTTGGTGGTGGTTGTGTTGCTGTTCTTTGAGAGGATCACCATGGCTATGGATGAGGGGAACACTATGCATACCACCTACCTTGACCTGGCCAAGCCATTTGATACGATATTCCACTCAGGTATTGTTGACAAACTCTCAAGCTTAGGCATAAATCCCTTTATAACTTGCTAGATTGCCAGACAGGTCCAAAGAAGTCAGAATCGGTGAAACCACCTCCACCAAGAGACCAGTCAACAGTGATGTACCTCAGGGATCTGTGTTGAGCCCTCTCCTGTTTGGCATCTACTTCTCAGAAGTCAAGAATAATGTCAAAGGCCTCTAGCTCACAAAGCTGGTAGATGACTGTAAATTGGGAGCTATTATAGATTTCTCCATGTCATGAACATTCTACAAGAGGGTCTAACTCAAACAAATGGCTAGTGCCACGGACTAAACCTCAATGCAAAGAAATACATTATAGTGCCCTTTGGGAAAGCATCTACCCAAGTTAATTATTTCATCAATAAAACACCCCTAAGAGTTGATCTGATAGTTACAGATCTGGGAACATATGTAGACAGCAATCTGCCATTTGCCAGCATGTAGCCAAGACAGTAAGAAAATCATTCTATGTCACCCAGCTCATAATCAAGGGTATGACATCTAGCCCCAAGGACGTAATCTACTCAGCCCTTATCAGACCCATCATTGAATACACTGCCCCCTTTGGCATATACCTAGCCAGTAGACAGGCACTTGTAATAGTTGGAACACCCTCAAAGAATCCAGCTCTAATGGATCTCTTGCACATCTGCAAGACAAACAACACCAGATATACTAGATTCAAGGACCTCAACTTTGTCTGCAACATAAATAAAACCTAATGGAGGGGCCAATATGTGTCTCAAAGGATACCCATGCTATGGAATATGTTCCACATCTATGTGAAGCAGAATTCATCCCTGACCCTGTTCAGAAGAAACCTTGATCATTGGATGTGAAATAGCAACTTAGCCCCCAGCCTGGCCCGTATGTCTTTGATGGACAGAGATCGACACTAAGTAAATTAATCCTCAAATAACATAACCCCCACATAACTCCCGCTACTGCTTTATTAACATATGGACCATATAGGTATCCAAAGAACTCTGGGACAAAAGTGGGTTGAGTTGCACAGCTAGGCTTATAATGACCCTGGTGGTCATTAGCCTAGTATATACATAATCTATATATATATATATATATATATATATATATATATAAATATATATATATATATATATATATATATATATATATATATAGGATACGCTTACAGAACATATACACTGGATTTCCCCCAAAGAAGGAGTCAGTGATCTTAATATGTTAAACTGTAAGTTGTAATTTTATTGTTTAGTGGTGGGGGAACTTGTTTGTGGCATTTGCAAGTTTGGCATTCTGGGAAGTGGTATGTGTGTTTCACAACCTTTAGGAGAAATATCATTAGTGGAGTATACAATGATGGAATGAACAACCAGGGTAGTCATTATCACCATGTTGGCATCTCCTTTCTCTATCCACAGCAATGTGCCTGGCAAGGATCAGCAGGGGAACATCATTATTTCTAGTTGAACAAAAGCCATAAAAGCAAGTTTTCAGATGTGTAAAATGAGGTGCTATTGCAGGCCCTCCATCTCCATAGTTGATGGCTCTTTGGGCAGGATGCTGCTGACTGGGCTTACTGAAACCACACAGTGAAAGATCTTGTGGCAGATATCAGCAATCTTAGTGTTCAGTGTGATGATGTGAGGTACTGCCAGCTATCCCAGGAGATGTAGGGCAGTGGATGTGTAACATATTCTAACATAGCTGACTGTAGGTGTGTAAACATGACATTTTTATATCAAATTGATTTGTACAAGTGCTTGTGTTGAAAATGTATTTGCAAAGCTGCTTGTGTTAAGAATTTACCAACAGTGAGTCCTGCTGGACAGAAAAGAAACACACCTGTATGTCAGAATGCATTATAATTGTTGAAATGAATATATTGCAACAGTAGATACTGGAAGAGAATGAGGTTAATCTCAGTCCAGCTAACTTTGAAAAATAGTCAGAAATTAAATTACCTGGTTTAGGACATAAAGATTGTATCTTACAGTTCTGATTGCAACTGGAAACAAAATGTCTGTGAAAACCAGGACTAGGAATCCTACTGTATTGTCATTAGGGGTGAACTAATTGCTACCCAGGAAGGGTGGAAGTTTTTGAAATGGTTTTATTACTTCCAGATGTTATACTACATCTTAGCAAAACTCTATGTGTGTGTGGGTTATGACACATATAATCTAGATTCTGGTTCAGTTTCTAGTAAAGGGGGTAGTGTGGGAACCAGAAGTCAGATGGCCAGATGTATGTGATGCCATTCTGTAATCCAGCACTGAAATTATGAAATACTAAATGAGATAGAAGTCTCAGGGCAGTTTGTTTTTGAAACCTGACCAAGAACGACCACTCACCTACATCATCTTGTCTTGCTCTAGTAACTGAACTAGGAGACAGTAATTCTTTATATCAGTCAGGAAAATATAGTGAAATTAGTTAAGTATTGTTTTTCTTTATCTATGTGAATCTTTCCATCTTTGTTATTTTTAATATTTCCTGTGATTGTAACTCTGGTGTTTATTGTAAATAGATATTTAGTATTTTCATGTTCTTTTATTATTTATTATTAAATATATTTTAACTTTTCATTGTGGCTTGTCTTTTAGAGAAGATTTTAACCTTTGAGAGTACTTATATTTATTTGGTGTCACTGTGGCCACTCCTGAAAGCCTTGCTGCATTGGTCAAACACTACCATTTGTATTAGTATTAATTTTAGTATTACTTTTACTCAGTATAATTGGATACCCTGGTAAGAGCCTTAGAGTAGCTAGTGTTGGAGTGGTCTTGTAGCAGTATCTACCTTATAGTCTGGGCAGAGAGGGCATAGCTGGTAAATCTGTGCCAGCCTTTCTCAGGTGTGTGTGTGTGTGTGTGTGTGTGTGTGTGTGTGTGTGTGTGTGTGTGTGTGTGTGTGTGTGTGTGTGTGTGTGTGTGTGTGTGTGAAAATTAAATGTCAGAGAGTGTGTGATCAGCTACTTGGAGCAGGGACACAGAACACTGTTTTCACAGAGAGGGTGGTGGAGGACTTGGCTTGGAACACTCGGCTGAGGACTCAACTCTATAGCTTTGTCAGTGGGGAGTCTTATTTGGGGCCTGGATAGAGAAAGGGAAACCCAGCCCCAGGACTGAGTGTGCTCCCTGTGTGCTGTTAAGGGAAATTGTGCTTGCTGCAGAGAGCTGCATCTCAAAATACTGTGTGTATCTATTTTTGTTCCAAGTGAATGTTCCTCATCAGTGTCAGTGGTGAGGATTGAGGCTCCTTGATTACTGGCCCAGAACAGGGATCTCACACTCAGGACTTGCATGGAAAAATAGACTGAGAGAGGTGGGCCATTGTTTAAGCTACCTCTGATTGACACAGAGGAGTTCCCAGCCTCTGTAAGAGGCACAGCAAAATTTGCACAGTGCCACAGTGTAATGTAAGACAGCAGAGTTGAACTGCAGTATGCTCACAGAATATCAGTAGGACATGCCAAAGAAAGGTACTGTGTTATCTGTATTTACATAGAAAGTATTTCCATTGGCCAGGTGCTCACTGCCCATCTTACTAGCAATAAGTGTGTTTTGGATACCAGAGGAATATCAAGTGTGCAACCTGCAAAGGCAGCTGAATCAAATAGAGTATTTGCCCACACTGTTGAAAAACACTGTATAATTACATCTGCATTGGGAGTATGTTCCAGGAGGTGGATAGTCCTACATTTTCTGATTATTTATGCTCACAAGTGATTCACTAGTTGGCCGCATCACTGTGGAAATTCCACCACCCATACCTCTTAGCTGTCCAGATTTTCCCAGAATGCCCAGATTTTGCCTCATATTTTTCTTCTATCCCACATAACATTTGTGATTTTCTGGCAAAATCAATGGGATGATATGAGGGTTGAGGTCACTAAATAATGATATACATTTGTGCTTCAGACTTCATATACTTCAGAAAAAAATGCATGCTAAGACAAATCCTGTTATTCTAGCAACCTTTCTAAGTGTATAACAGCAATATTTAACATCTATCCCTATTTTTGAGCCATTCCCCCATTCTATCAGGCTTTGTCCAGATTTTGTGAGCTAAGAGGTAGAGAAGTATGCCACTACCTGCTATCAGAGGATCATCTAATTCTGATGATTATGGATATGACAAACTGGCATAGTCAGGGGATACAGATTGTGTGTGTGTGTGTGTGTGTGTGTGTGTGTGTGTGTGTGTGTGTGTGTGTGTGTGTGTGTGTGTGTGTGTGTGTGTGTGTGTGTGTGTGTGTGTGTGTGTGTGTGTGTGTGTGTGTGCATGTGACTGCACTCATGTGTGTTGGATGTAATCACTGAATCACATATGCAGATTGTAGCCAGCCAAAAGACACACACCATACAGGAGGGGGAACAGGTTATTGTAGACATTCACAGTTAGTGCAGTGTGATACCTCATACAAAGCAGTCATCTGTATCTGCCAGAAGTCCCACAGGGTGGGGACATACACACGGCGGGGGGTAACTATTGGTCCTCATTTGCAACATAAGTACTGTCTATCCCTTAAGTACTTATGTCAATGGCTACAACCAAATGTATGTGCAGAGCCATCATGGAGGCACATGCTAATATCTGCACAGCCATTTCTACATTAGTACAGCTAATGCAGGGTATGTGGGATGACCTCCGTGAGTGCTTGCCTCATATGTGTGGCAGTGTTGGTAGATTCAGTACTAGAACATGCCATGTCCTCTCATGCTCACATGGCATGCATCAGGTGCCAGCCATAAAACAGTTCCACTGCTACCTCCACAGATGGTGGCTGCTGTGCACATAAAAGGCCTAGATTGCAGTCATGTATCACTAGCACTTTCACAGCAACCTCTCTTGTGAAGGTGATTGTAGCCAGGAGAGGGCATTCCTGGGGATGTGTCAGTAGTGCCACATCTGGTAATGGACATCATTCATGATCATCCTGTATGCCACTATCTACTCATGGCCATAGTACAACCCATGCAACTCTTGGTAGAGACAGCTCTCATGGGATGGGATGCACTCAGGATGGATGTCCAGCTATCTATCATGCATGCTCTTGACCTGTCCAGTAGATGAAGCTGTAGTGTTGCAACTGCTGCTGAGGCTGTGTGCTGACATAAACAAACATAGACATACAGATACAGGGGCATACACACACACACACACACACACACACACACACACACACACACACACACACACACACACAGACACACACACACACATGCACACATACATTCATATACCACCACCACAACCCCTATTGCTTTACACACTGACATGCCCAGTGACTCTGGCTCTTCATACATTCATTCATGTATTAATCACACACCACCTCCAGTCCACATACCCACAGTTTATTGTTACTTATATATTTCCCCATGAAAGACATTGCACATGTATGCTCCCTCACTCACCTGTGCAAATGATGGTACCTGTGCCCTCCCTTTGTACTTTGTCACTTGGTATTCTAGGTCTGATGCACAGTGTGGTCTACCTGTGTGTGGGTAAGCCAGGCTGGTGTTGAGTTTGCTTGAATCTCTTTTACTGTACTATATATATATATATATATATATATATATATATATATATATATATATATATATATATTCATGCTATGGGCCAAAGCTGTGTGCAACCTACTGCCTCATTGCCAGTGCCATAAAATACTGCACCCACTTCCATCTAGCATGTTCATTCCTCCACTAACTCCTCGCCTTCCGCAGCCTCCACTACTAGGTAAGCTGGGAGCAGACCTCTCAACTCTCCCACTTTGGAGGAATGTACCTATTTCTCAATCCTGATTTACCCCTTTGCTCAATTTTCTGAATCCCCCTCATCATAGGTAATTTGTGAAACTGTCTACTACACAGATAGTCACAATACATGACCAACATACTAGTGGCACCAATAATTTAAGGAAAGAGGAGACACATCTTACAACTTCCTTGTTTCAGAAGCAATAGTAAGTGACCTTGTAAGGTAGAATTTTGCAAAATTACCAAGGTCTAGAATTTTTACACTGTCTCTAATATAGCACTTATGTTTTTCATCATTTTTGTTACTCTATGTTTTTAACTGTGCTTTTGAGTAATATTTCACAGTCCTACTGAAGTGAAAAGAGTTATTTGCTATTTGGTATTAAAAGTTTATAATTAGATATCCAGATTTTTCACTGTATGTATTTTTAAAAGACCAGTTGGCATAATAGTTAAAGTCTTCGCCTCCCATGCACAAGGTACAAGGTTTGATCCTGACCTCCAACCAATGCCTGTTTGGAGTTTGCACATTCTCCCTGTGTCTCTGTGGGGTTTCTCCCTTGTCCGAAAAACATGCTGAGTGTTTCCATCTTAAATTCACCAATGAATGGAGCTGTGGGCAGCAGCACAGACTCTACAAGATTCCCTATAGGAAGAGTTGTACAGACCAACCGCTTTGGTCATCTACTGTGGTGCACAGTATCCTGATAGGAGAACATGGATCACAGACTGTGAGCTATGGCAGGGCTAGCCACTCAATGGTGTAAAAATATGGCTGTAGGTAATTCAGACTAATGTCGCCAAAATAGGCATGGGTAGTTACTGGTGATAAGTGGGTTTCAGACCCAGCCTAATCTAATCTATGCAAGGGACCCTTGCTAACATTGGAAGGGTTTATGTGCACCTATTGGCCAGTGTGTGCCCACCATAAAGCCCAGCAGCCCTGGGTCAATAAGCTACTTGCCAGCCAGTGTCTAGTTGCCCAGCCTGGGTTACCTGGGATAGCTCTGTTGAGCACTAGCTGGATGTAAAACCAACCAACCTGCCAAAGAAGAACTGAGAATTACTATGCTTAATGTAGGTTCACTGACAGGATGCAGCTTGGAAGTGGATGACATGATGATACGGAGGAGGCTGGACATCCTATGTAGCCAAGAGATGAGATGGAAGGGCAGTGCAGCAAAGCCACTTGGCTTGAGATCCAGACTCTACTACTCAGGAGGGGAACAAGCTAGAAATGGTGTAGGAAGTGTGGTGAGAGAGAGGCTTCAGAATGCAGTCAGGAATATCATCAGAATTAATGACAGACTCATGGCAATCAGACTCCAGTGTAATGATAGGGCAGTATTCATAATCTCAGCCTATGCCCCACAGCAGGGTTGTGATAGTCAGGAAAAGAGTAGATTCAGACAGCAGTTGCAGGACCTACTAGATAAAGCAGGACAACATGAATTGATGTTGATAATGGGTGACTTGAATGCACATATCAGGACAGACAGACAGAACAGGATATGAGGACTGCCTGGGTCCACATGGGTGGGGCAACAGGAATAAAGAAGGAGAAGCCATTCTAGACTTCTGTCTAACAAATGACTTGATAGTAGCCAACACATGGTTCTGAAAGAGAGACAGTCACAAGATCACATACAAGAGTAGCCAACATACAACTCAGGTAGACTTCCTCCTACTAAACTGGGGTAGAATCCATGATTGCAAGGTCATCCCCAGTGAAACAGTTGGCTCACAGTATAAACCACTTATTGCTACAATCAGCTGCAAGCAGTGGTCAGAAAAGGCTCTAAGATCAACAGAGACCAGGCTGAAGATCTGGAAGTTGACTGGAGAAAAAATATAACACTTCAAGGAATTACACAGGGCTCTAGCACCCTAAGAAAAGGAGGGAATAGGTGGAGTTGAAAAAGAATGGCAGCGCTTAAAAACAGCATGTGCTATGACTACAGAAAAGATATGTGGCCAAGCCAAGTATGGAAATAAGGTACATAAGGAAAGCTGGTGGTGGAATGCAGAAGTCCAGGAAGTCATCAAAAGAAAGAAGTAGTGCAAGAAGAAGTGGGAGATAGAAAAGGCTGACCAAGCAAGGAAGGACTACTGGTTGTCTAAAAAAGAAATTGAAATAGCAAAGAATAGGGCATCTGAGGCAATCTACCAAATTCTGGAAAATGACTCAGTAAGTGGCACAAAGAAACTATATCAGGTTGCAAGGCAAAGACAGAAAGATATAGAAGATAGTCAGACACACTTCATAAGGGATGCCAGCAACAACCTGCTCACCAGTCCACAGGACATCAAAGGCAGATGGAAGGAGTATTTCCAGAAGCTTCTGAATGAAGAAACCCCACAGAAGCTGTACTGCCCGCAGAAACAACTTATGATGAGAGAAGAAGAAGAGCCCACCCTAGAAGAAGTTAGAACAACACTAAGGAAAATGAAATCAGGGAAAGCAGCAGGCTCAGATGAGTTCACAGCAGATATGATAAAGATGTTGGGTGACATAGGAGAGAAATGGCTCCTGAGGGTACTAATAGCAGTGTGGAGAGAAAGGCATATCCCAGCTGACTGGAGAATAAGGATACTCATGCCACTGTACAAGAACAAAGGGGACATCCACAACTTTGGGCAGTACAGAGACATCAACCTTCTATCACATTGCATGAAAGTTCTGGAGAGGGTGATTGATAAATGGATACACAGAGTAGTAGAATGTAAGATGGGAGATGAGCAGTTCAGATTCACATCAGGATGCAGCACAACTGACCTGATGTTTGCAGTGA
This sequence comes from Protopterus annectens, assembly GCF_019279795.1. Taxonomy (NCBI): domain Eukaryota; kingdom Metazoa; phylum Chordata; order Ceratodontiformes; family Protopteridae; genus Protopterus; species Protopterus annectens. The sequence continues at coordinate 378,401,864 of NC_056734.1, read as the reverse complement.
GACAGATACTTGAGAAGAAGCTAGAGATGAGGAGAGAGTCCAACTGAGCATTCCTAGACTTGGAAAAAGCATATGACAATGTCCCAAGAAAGCTGATCTGGGCAGTACTGCAGTGGTTTGAAGTCCTAGAAACACTGGTAGAATTAGTCCAGGCTATCTACAAGGACCCAATGACTCAAGTACGAACAGTGTTCCACCTCACAGAGGGGCTCCCAGTGGAAGTACGTGTACACTAGGGTTCAGCTCTGAGCCCACTGCTGTTCATACTGGTAATGACTACATTAGCAAATAGGTCAGAGGGGACAGATCAACAAAGTTGCTTTATGCAGATAATGTGGCATTACAGGCAGACTGAGCTAGAACTCAGAGTTAGGAGAATGCAATGCAAAACTGAAGACACATGGGATGAAACTAAGCACAGATAAGATGGTAGTAATGGCAGCAAAATGGAGAAATCAGAAGAAGCTGAGAATTGAGATAGAAGTGAAGATATTGGAACAGGTAAAAAGCTTCAAGTATCTGGGAGGGGTGATTGAGGAGAAGGGAAGTCTGAATAAAAAAGTCAAAGCTAGAATCAGAGGGGCTGCAGCCACCTGGCATAGAGTGTCAGGTGTATTCTATGACAGAAGAATGCCAAAGCAGCTGAAAAGTAAGGTGTACAAGACAGTGGTGCAACCAGTACTACTGTATGGTACAGATACCTGGGCAGTAAAGGCAGAACACTTGAAGAAGCTAGAGGTGACGGAAATGAAGTGCCTGAGAAGGGTGGTAGGATGCACAGTGTGGAACAGATGAAGAAATGAGGACATAAGAGCAGAAGCCAAAGTAGCTCTAATTGCAGAAAAGATCAAAGAAAACAGATTAAGGTGGTTTGGATGTGTGCATAAAATCAGAAGACAATCTTGTGAGGAAGATTTGGGGCAGACAGAAAGAAGGTAACAAGAAGTGAGGATGTCCAGCAAAGAGGTGGATGAATTGGCGGAAGAAGATCTGCAACAGTCAGGCATGAGTGTTGAAGAAGGCAGGAGTGTGGCACTGAATCGAGAAAGTTGGCGACAGTTAACACGATACCCCAACCCCATGCAGAAAAAATGGGAAAAGGGGGGGCTAATGATGATGATAATAATGATGTATTTTTCAAGAGCCTTTGTATATATTTCCAATGTCTACTGGGTGAGAGGTATAGCTTGGAGCTGTTCCTTTTGCAATTTCCCCTTCCTCCCATAACTTCCTCCTTGAGTTAAGTTTCTGACTATTTAATTGTTTCATTGAATATTGTGTCTATGTCTCTCTGTAGTTATTTATTTTTCTATTTAATTGTTTCATAGACTACTGTGGTCTCTCTCTGTCTCTGCAGTAGTGGGGGCTATTGTGTTTCACTTCATTGATATTCAATGTTAAAATCTTAGCCTAGAGGGTTTCTCTGTATTTATAAGTGAGTCACATCTTTGAATTTATTACTGCTCAATACCTCAGTTGTTTGGCTTCTGCTACATACCTACAATCAACTGCATTACTAGCTGAGTTAAATACAAACTTGCAGTGTTAAAAATTGCACTGCATTTAATTTCTCTGTCTATTTAATTGTTTCATTGAATATTCTGTCTGTGTCTCTCTGTAGTAATTTATTTTTCTATGTAATTGTTTCATAGAATACTGTGATCTCTTTCTGTCTCTGCAGTTAATTTCCCACCCACCCTCATTGTTCTTGTTCTAGTATTAATCTTGGTGGCTTTGGAATTGCCCTCCCCTCCTGTAAAATTTGTGTTTGAACACTCCACCTGGGTCTCATTTGCTCACTCAACCAAGTACAGTGAGATCATATTTTGACTTCAGACACTCCTACCAGTCCCATCTGTTCAGCGCTCTATCTCAGCTCTATTCCAGTCTAGTGTCACTAGCTTACTCTACCTAATACAGAGAGAACATTTGTAAAGGGCAAGCCACTTAGGCCCTTAATTTTGAATTATCTTCTGTTTCTCCTTTCTCCCTTTACACTTTCCAAAATTTTTTTTTCTAAGCTTGTTTCCTCCCTTTCCTGTAATTAGTCTAGTCCAGATACAGATTTGCTGTAACCAGGACTGTTTGTAAGATTTTGAGCCCCCAAAACCTTTCTGTGTTGGAGGGAAGCCTTCTAGCTTATCAGTGGGAGTGATAAGCACTAGGTAGCCTATATACCACAAGAGTGGTTTCTGGCCCAGAAATTGTAGTTTATTGGTGTTTGGGCAGTTTTTCCATCTTTTTCCACTTTCTAGTTTAAAAGCCTGCATTTGCGCTGTTTCCCACCTTTCCTGTAACTAGTCTAGTCCAGAAAGAGATTTGCTGTATCCAAGACTGTAAGCTTATGAGCCCCCAAGCCTTTCTGTGTTGGAGGGAAGCCTTCAAGTTTATCAGTGGGAGTGGTAAGCACTAGGTAGCCAATCTACCACAAGAGTGGTTTCTGGCCCAGAAATTGTAGTTTATTAGCCGTTTGGCAGTTTCTCCATCTCTTTCAACCTTCTGGTTTAAAAGCCCACGTTTGCGCTTGTTTCCCATCTTTCCTGTAACTAGTCTAGTCCAGATACAAATTTGCTGTATCCAGGACTGCTTATAATCTTCTGAGTGCCCCCCCCAAGCCTTTCTGTGTTGGAGGGAAGCCTTCTAGCTTATCAGTGGGAGTGGTAAGCACTAGGTAGCCTATCTACCACAAGAGTGGTTTATGGCCCAGAAATTGTAGTTTATTCTGGCCTTTTGGGCAGTTTTTCCATCTCTTTCAACTTTCTGGTTTAAAAGCCTGTGTTTGCACTTGTTTCCCACCTTTCCTGTAACCTGTCTAATCCAGATACAGATCTGCTGTACCCAGGACTGTTTGTAAGCTTCTGAGCCCCCCAAGCCTTTCTGTGTTGGAGGGAAGCATTCTAGCTTATCAGTGGAAGTGATAAGTACTAGGTAGCCTATCTACCACAAGATCCAGGTACAAATTCTTGGTTTTAGTACTTGAATTTGCTTATTCATGCTCAGCACCTGTTCAGAACTTGTTGTTAACACTAAATAATCTACAAATTACTACAGCACTCAACCTTCCGCTTTACCTAGAGGAAAACAGTTTTTGTACTTACTTTCCTCACTTGCTTAGAGAAAAACAGCTCTTATACTCACTTTCCTCACTTGCTAGAGGAAAGTAATTTTTTATTCAGCCATGTCTAAGGGTCAGCTCCCAGTGTTCTCTCCTGTCTGTCTGATGAATCTGGGCATGTTGGGCCAATGTAGCAATTGCCTCATGTACACAGACAACCCTCTCCTCCTACCACCCAACACCACATCCTGTGAGAGATGCACTTATCTAGCCAAACTGGAGGTAAAGCTCTCTCCAATCAAGACTGAACTTGACAGTCAAGAAGAGAAGGTAACATTTGCACCACACCACACTCGTCACATAGTCCCACTAAACCTACACCAACAAAATCCACACATAGAAACACAAAAACATTCGTGGAGGCTCTCAATAATAATCTGCTCAAGCAACAGAGACCTCCAAAGCAGAAATGCAAGCAACCTCCACCCCCCAACACAACCCAAATGACACATAGCCCACAGACTCAGTGTGCCACTCAACCACAGCCCATAAGGCAAAACAACGTACCCAACACACTAGTCATAGGTGACTCTATAGTCAGGCACACTGATGTCCCACTCACCAGGCTAAACAAAGAGAAGGCTACTGTCAGCTGCCTGTCGGATGCCAGGATCCACCACATAACCCACACACTCAGGTCACTCCACAACAAGTACAATTATGACTCTGTCATTGTCCATGTTGGTGTGAATGACCTGAGACATGCCTCCCTGGACTACATGAAAAGAGACTTGGAAGAGCTCTCTGATCTTGTAGCCCAGGCAGGTATGACCCTAGCCCTGAGTAGCATCCTGCCATCGCCCAAAATGATACCGCAGTACAAGGACAAAATGATTGACTTCAAAAATTGTCTAAGCTTCCGGTGACATTCTAAGGGGATCCAGTATCTGTCTGTCTGGGACGACATGCTCGACAGACCACAATGCTTTGCCAGAGATGGCCTGCACCTGTCACCCCTGGGATTCCGAATACTGGCTAAGGCTCTTGCTGCCCCTATAGTTCCTTTTTTAGGCAAGGTTCAAATGACAAATTCACCACCATAACAGGAACAGGCAAGCAAAAACTGAGGATAATGCTACTCAGTGCTAGAAGTCTAAATTTCAAAATGCACTCCCTTGAGGCACTCCTTAAAATGAAGAACATCAATATCTGTGCAGTGACTGAGACCTGATTCAAGGCTCCAGAGAGCACTCCTGCATTACCAGGCTATAACTCATACCACACTTTTCGGCCACCTAACCTAATTAAGAATATCCACACCTCCAGGCTAGTTGCTCAACATAATGCATCCGAGGTTATCCAAGTGCAACTAACTCTGGGCAAAACTGCAATCTAAATTGTAGCTTGCTACAGATCCCCCTCCATGCCCCAGGATTCCCACTCCTCTTCTCTTGATATACTGGAAAATATTAGGGTTCAACCAAACACCCTAATAATGGGTGATTTCAACTACCCCACCATTAACTGGGAAAACTACTCATGTACCAACTCCTTCACTCAACGCTTTCTGGAATTCATAAATTCCAATTCCCTGGATTAACTTATCCACACCCCCACCAGGGGCAACAATATCCTAGACCTAGTCATTACCAACATGAGTGACCGGTGTTCCACACCTGAAGTCAACTCCTCGTCGGTCAGATCCGACCATAAGCTAATCACCCTAAATGTCCACATCCTGCCCCCACCCCCCATTAAGGAAATCATGGCAAAAAATTTCTCCAAAGCCAACTTCATGCATCTTAAGACAGAAGTGGCGAACTTCATGACACCCATGCAGACGGACAATACAGTTACGATTGCTGAATCCTTCACAGATGCACTCTATAAGCACTTACACAAGTGCATGGATCATGCTATCCCAAACAGGACCAAGATGCTATCCTCCAAAAAAAGGAAGCCAATCTGGTAGTCCCCTGCCATAAACAAACTCTACAACAGAAGGAAGAAACTGTTGCAAAAGAGAGTAAAATCCCATGAGTGGAGGAGTTCCCTGGTCAGCCTCATTAAGAAGCTGAGATCCCTTATAAGATCCTCCAAAGCTAGCTATGAAAACAAAATCACCACTGATTCTAAAGACAGCCACAAAGTATTCTATAGCTATGTCAAGAATCTCAATGGCAACACCCAGATCTGCTCTGAGTTACAGCACAACGGCATGAAAATTACAGAACCAACTGATATTGCCAACGTCCTGGCAGATAGGTTCAGTGCTAACTTTACCCCCCTCTCATCCCCTAAATGGCCCATATCTATACAGGAAGAATGCAGAGTCCCTATAATCACAACTACGCAGGTAAAAGCTGCACTCTCTAATGCCAATAACACAGCATCCATGGGAATGGACAACATCCCAGGCTGCGTTTTACATGAACTTCAGAACAAACTGACTCCCCACCTAAGCACCATGTTCAATCATAGTCTCACAACAGGCTTTGTACCCACTGAATGGTGCACAGCAACAATTATCCCACTCCACAACTGGGGAGCCACCACTGATTCCAGAAACTATTGCCCTATTAGTCTGATGAGCCTGGTCTGTAAGGCCATGGAACATATCATCATGGAACTCATAAACAAAGAAATTGGTAACCTCCAGACTCTGGACCCCACCCAGTTCGGATTTATGAAAGGCAGATCATGCCTCCTGAACCTGATTGATTTCTTTGAGGCAGTCACCAAAGCTGTAGATGAGAGTAAGGTGGTTCACACAGCCTATCTTGACCTCGCCAAGCCTTTCGATACCATCCCTGATTCTGGACTTATAGCTAAACTCACTAAACTAGGTATAAATAGCTACATCACAAGATGGGTTGCCAATTGGCTCACTGACAGAACCCACACTGTAAAAGTTGCAGACTCCAAATCTGACTTCAAACCAGTGACAAGTGGAGTACCACAGGGTTCAGTCCTGGGACCTCTCCTGTTTGGTATCTATTTATTTTTATTTTATTTTACATTTGTTAACCGGGCTAGTCTAGCTGGATATATCTCCATTTTCAGTAGAGGCCCGGGGAGAAAAGCTCCACATAGAACATAACAGTGAGACATACTTTTAATAAACACAAAGAATACAAGTAAGACAACAATCGTAAAAACAAGAATGAGTACAAACTGCTAATAATAAACTAGGCGAATCAAATTCACAAAAAGAAGGTACATTATCATTAAAAGTCCTGACTAGAGATAGGACAGTTTCAAGGGTTACTTAATAAATTCCATACAGGCTATGCCATAAGGCTCCTACTACAATAATAAAAAAAAAGAGTGGAAAGAGAAGGAGGAGGAATTAAGTAATGTGAGAGGAAAGGAATGAGATAGTAGTCAAGAGATGAGAAAAAAGAGAGACTAACAAGAGGATATGGGAAAGGTAAGAAAAATAGGTCAGAACAAAGAGTGAATTGAAGTGAGAGGAAAGGTATATGCTAGTTATAAAGCACCAGGAGAGGTTAAAGGTCAGGAGAGGGGGGTAGAAAAGTTAGTCAGGAGTATTACAAGAGCAAAGCCAGTGATTTTGGAAGTACAGTTTGATTTGTTGTTTGAAGAGGGGTAGGGATGTGATTAGTGTTATATCCCTAGGTAGAGAATTCCATACTTGGCCTGTGGTATTAGTGAATAGTGAGTCACCAGCTAAGTTGTGAGCTTTTATAGGTTTGGTCAAGAGTTTAGAAGAGGAGCGAAGGGAGGTAAGATTGTTATAACGGGGTAAAAGCTGTGAAAGAATTGGAGTGTTATTAGGTTGGTACAAAATTTTGTGTGCAATAGAGAGTTGTGTCAGTGTAAGATAGTTTTGTAGTTCTAGCCAGCCTAGAAGTTTCAAATTAAGGCAGTGATGGGTTCTAAAGGGGTTGCCAGTGGCGAAGCGGGCAATGTTATTGTAGCAGGTTGCTAGTTTGTTTAAGTTAGATTTCTTGAGGTTAGTAAAGATAGGAGAGGCATAAAAGAGAGTGGATATAAGATGAGAATGGGCGATAGTGGCTCTTACTGATGGGGTGAGAAATAGTTTGATCCGGTATAAGGATCCCATTTTTCTGTTTACAGATTTGATAGTGTTGTTAATGTGTTGATCAAAAGAGAGATTGTTATCAATGGTTATTCCAAGCAGTTTAGTTGTAGAGTCTGGAGAGATGACTGTATTATTGTTAGAGAGGATGGTAAAATGTAGTGGGGAGGCAGTGGTGGGGGAGAAGAGAAGAAGTTTAGTTTTTTTAGCATTAAGGAGGAGGTATCGTCTAGTAAACCATGTTTCTACTGTGTTGAAGATAGTTTGGGTTAGTGTGATTAGGTCAGAAGATGAGGTTGCTGAACAAATAATTGTGGAGTCATCAGCGTATTGAATGCAGGTGGCTTGTGGGATAACAGAGTGGAGATCATTAATAAAGAGGAGAAGAGAAGTGGGCCAAGAATAGAGCCCTGAGGGACTCAATAGAAATGGGCAATAAGGAGGAGATGTGGTTATCCCAGAGAACGGCTTGTTGTCTGTTGCAGAGATATGAACTAAACCATTTTATGGAAAGTTTGTCAAATGAGAGGGATTCCAGGATCTTAATTAAAGAAGAGTGGTTAACCATGTCAAAAGCTTTTGAAAGGTCAATGAATAGTGCAGAAGAGAGAAGGTTATTATTGCGATTGCTATTGATAGTATCTACAAAGGAAAGGAGGGCAGTGGTAGTGCTATGGTGGGGTCTAAAACCATGTTGACAGTTAGCTAAGATATTGTGTAGGGACAGATATTGAACAAGTTGTTGATGAATACACTTCTCCATAATCTTTGCTAAGGTGAGAGAAGCAATTGGCCTAAAGTTAGAATACTTTCAGAGAGTTTACGCCTTTGTGTAGTGGGATAATATGAGAAACTTTCCAGATGTCAGGGATAGTTCCTTCTTGGGTGGTTCTATTTATAAGTATAGAAATTGGGTAGGCAATTTCTTTGGCAGCCTTTGCAGAAAGAGGGAGGGAAGCTTGTCAGCAGAGGATGTACAAGGTTTCAGTTTGAGGAGAAGTCGATGGATGAAAGAGGTAGAGACTGGTTGTAGAAAGAAGTTGTAGGAAGAGCTTGATAAAATATTTGGAGGGTAGAAGTTATTAGTGTTCAGTTGACTTGCAAGAGATTGAATGGTTTCAGTAAAGAAGGAGTTGAAAGCATTGGCAGTTTGGTCAGGGGTGTCTGGGTCAGCATTGAGTGGGGAGGAGTTTTGACTGAACCTGGGGAAAGGAGTTTATTGACGGAAGACCAAAATTGTTTTGGTTTATTAAAATGGGTTTCTTGTAGTTCACAGTAAAACTTTCTTTTGTCATTTAATATAGCTTTTTTGGTCAGGTTTCTTAGTTGACGAAAGTGAAGGAAATCAGAGTTTATTCTAAGGTGCCTCCATTTGGCCCAGACTTTGTTTCTAGAGAGGATAAGTTTTTTAGTTTCATTTGAGAGCCATGGGGCTGTATTTGACCTCATTCTAATGGTACGTTCGGGAGCATGTTTATTCAGAATGGAAAGAAAAGTAGAATTAAAGAATGCTACTGCTTCGTTAAGTGGAAGTATTTTTAAGGGGTTCCAGTTACAAGCTCTGAGTTCGTTTTGAAATAGGTCTGTTTTAAAGTGTTTGGTAGATTGTATATTTCTAATGTTAGGGAGGTGAGGAAAGTCATTCTTCTCTCTTGTGATAAAGGTTAAGCAATGATCACTGAGGTCATCAGGCAAAGTACCTACATTGTATGTGATGTTAAGTTTATTTATTAGTATCCAGTCTAAAATGGTTTGCTTTTTACTTGGTTTGTTAAACCTTGTAGTGGAGGTAATGGTTTGTGTGAAACCATTTAGGTTGATGTGAGAGGTGGGATTTTCAGTGTTGATGGTATTCCAGTCTATATTAAAGTCACCGAGAATTATAGTTTCCTGGGGGTAGTTGATGGAGACCCAGCTAAGAAAGTTTTCTAAGATAGGTATATTGTTACCAGGAGGTAAATACATACAGATGATATAAAGGGCTTTTTTTGCATTTAGTTGGAGTTTACTAATGATGGCTTCCACTTTACTGTCCTGGGTTGGACAGGCAGACAGGGTAGAGATGTTGAGGTGATTTTTAAACAGAATTGCAACTCCACCACCCTTGCGTTTAGTACGGTCAAGCCTTAGTATGTTATATCCTTGGGGTATAATTTCAGTGTCTTTGGTCGCTGGTTTAAGCCAGGTTTCGGAGAGACAGAGAATGTCAAAACTGTGAGTATCTAGGAGAGCATGTAGGTAGGGTACTTTGTTATTTACACTGCGTATGTTAAGATGCCCTAGCAGTAGGGTGTTATTTGAGGTTGGTCTGGATGTTTGTGGAGAAGGATTTATGGGGCCAGGGTTAGGGTGAATATCACCGTCTTTTAAGGTAGAGTCATCAGGAGCAGGTGTAAGGTTGCTCTTGAGAAGGGGTAGAAGTTTTATTTTCCTATCTGAGGAAAGGGTGTAGGTGAGGTGAGAGTGCCTATGGAATTTGGCTAGGTTGTAGCTAAAGGTGGTATTGACATTTAAGAATGAAATGAGAGGAGTGTGGAAGGTAGAAGTAGTTTTTTGTTTATAGGAGGGTTGAATGTAGAGTGGGTATTCTATGAAGGAAAGGAAGTAGGTAGAGATGAGAGTAGTCGTGAGTAGTAATGAGAGTATAAGCTGTGTGGATAAGTTGAGGGCCATTATTGAGGGTGAGTAAGGTAGAAGAGATTAACGTAGAGATATAAGACCAGGGTTAGCAAGGTGGTGGTCAGTGTTAAAGTTAACAGGGAAGAATAATAAAGAGGTAAATCTAGTGATAAGGATGTTAAGGTATTTGCTAGATAGAGGGACAGGAAAAGAGTGTAGAATGTTAATAGAAGTAAGTGATAATAGAGAAAGAGAAAGGAGGCCTTAGGATGAGGTTGTTAGTAACTAATGGAGGGAGGTATGTGGAGGATGTGGGGTGTGGAGGGGGGAGGGGTTTAAAGTTGGTGGGAAGCAGAAGTACAGGCTAACACAGAAAGTCTTTGGCTAACGAAGTTCACAGATGACTGCAAACTAGGAGCCATAGTTGAGTCCCCAAATGATGTGGACATCCTACAGAAGGGCCTCACTGAGACAGATGCCTGGTGTCAGAGCCATGGCCTCAAGCTCAATGCCAAAAAGTGCATTGTCATACCCTTTGGTAAAAGCTTTGTACCCATGAACTACCACATAGGCAGCAGTCTACTTAATGCCAAATGTGTGATAAGAGACCTGGGGACCCAGGTGGACAGTAGTCTCTCCTCTGATAATCACATTGCCACAGTAGTCAGGAAATCCTTCTACGTGGCACACCTCATCACAAAAGGGTTCTCATCTAGGGAAAAAGAGGTCAGTGTTCCCCTCTACTCGACACTCATTAGACCCATTATAGAGTACAATTCCCCTTTTGGAATGTACCTCACAAGACATCTGCAGCAGCTGGAAAGGCCATAGAAGTATCTCACAAAGAGAATTACTGGCCTCAAACAGATGCCCTACACTGATTGTCTCAAAAAGCTCCAGCTTTACTCCCTAGCATATTACCTGCTTCGAGGTGATCTCTGCCTAACATATAAAGCTATGTCATACCCAGAGCTGTTGGACATGCTACACCTAAAGAAATCCCAAACCTTCTGAGCTACACGCTCTAGGGACCTAAACCTTATCACCACAATAAACAGGACATGCTGGAGGGATAGATTCCTGTCCCAAAGACTTCCCATACTCTGGAACAAGCTATCCATCTATGTCAAGCAAAGTTCCTCATTAGCACTCTTCAAGAAAAATCTTGATAAGTGGATGGGAAATAGGAACTACACCCCAGGGATCACTTCTGTGGCTCTGCTGGACAGGGACATAGGAAAATAACTTCCTTGGGTGGTGTAAGCCAGGGAACCTTGTTGGCTAGACTTATTTAGGCCCTTGGGCCGATAGCCTAGTACCTACCTATAAACCTATGAATCTAAGTATGATATAGTGTAACTCTATACATACTGCAAACATTTTAGCACATATACAATGTCATACTGTAGGGCACCACCTGATAAATCCAGTCTTCAAAAAAATGCCTTCAGCAGCCCAAATGCATGGTCAGTAATGACCTTGGTTTGTGATAGGTCATGGTTGTATCCCTGATCTGTTTCATTCTACGGATTTCTGATTAGTGTCCTCTACCTGGGCTCCATGGAATATCCAGCGTCACCAACAAGGAGCCTATGGGGGAAGTCACCCCTTATAAACTATTGATAGAGGTCATGGTGACATCTATTAGAGACATAACTGCCTGGGTGGCCTACAGACACATTAAAGATGATACCCTATGCATCACAGACCACCTGGCAGTTAATGAGTGATAACCTTTATGGTTTACACACCTTCATCCCAGGTCATCATTTGGTGCTTCTATTTCTTCTATTTCAATTTTGGTGCAGTCTATGGTCCCCAGCACATCAGGGGCATGGGCTATATCATAAAATTTCTGTATGTTTCTTAATTTCTCCTTAATGGTACATGTAAATCACATATGCCCTCCCCCCCGCCACACACACACACACACACACACACACACACACACACACACACACACATACTGCAGTATGGCATTAAGGAACTGATGGAGTATTCTTAAAACAGATGTCAGAGATAGCCCTCTGTGACCCCTGTAGGGCACTGTAAAATCCTTGTAGCTAGTATACATAATGCCACACATACCATGGTATCCACTGAGATAGGTAATCCACTCCCATGGGCCTGCAAATGAGTTTGCCGTATGTCTCCTAGGTCCTGCATGGCGTCTCTATCCACATAATACCATTACACAACGTCAGTGTTAAGCAGTCCATGAAATGTTAAGCATGTCAGATGATACAGCTCCTCTGAGGTTGACAATATGTATCACCAGCTGTTATAGCATAAATAATAGCTTCTTGCATACTACCTAATGCTGCAGCAAACCCTAACATAATGTCACAGTTCAGTATGACCACAATGATTTAGTTGAGTAATGGTGTTGCAGCATCGTGTTCCACTTTGCACATTTCTGAAGCACTCTTCCATATTAGTTTACTTCATTTCCATACACAGAGCCTATCATGTTAATAATATTGCTCACTGTAATCTGTTTATGTAGCTGCTCATTCTGCTGCTCAGGATTCACCACTCTTGCTACATGCATCTCTGAATCAGACACACCCTGCATGGGACCGCTCATAATGCAAAACTGACCACCACAATGGAGCCAAGGTTTTTGAATCCTGGAGATTGTCTTTGTACTTTTGTATAATGAAAATCTCAGAAAAGTAGAAAAGCTTCTAGAACATCTGTTGCAAAGGTATTGAAATCTAGTAGTCATAACTCTGAACTGTACAAATGTTTTTTTTTTTCTTTTCAATACTTTGACTGCAGATTTTAAATATAATCATTTAATTCTCCAAAAAGGACTGTGATTGTTGCAATTCTGATTATGTGAATTTATAGGCCCGGCAAGCCAGCACGTAAAACTCTACTGCCAATCATTAGCAGACCGGAGTTCCGCTGTGGCGACCCCTAACCGGGAAAAGCCGAAAGACACAACATTTTTCATACTCTCTGCGAGCTTTTCTTACAATCCATATTGAGAAAACCAAAACTTGAAAAACATTTTCATACAGCTTGATTGAGAAAGACTCAATGGATTTTCACAACACTTATCAAAATTATACCATATTGGATTACATGGTGTCTCTGACACTGACATCTAAAATGCAAGATAATATTACCTTATTTAGCACAAGTGACATGGCATCTTTTTTCCATAGTAACAACCACCTAAGAAATATAAAAATCAATTAAAATGTAAGTGAAGGTAATACATTAGCAGAATGTTCATATCTGTAGTCTAGAAACTATGACTAACAGCATAATGATTAACAAGAGTCAGAGTAGAACTTGGTGATAATGTCACAGAACCATCTTTATAAAGTTAATACTTTGTAACTATGAGTAGCAGTTAAGTAGCTTAAATGGTCACAAGCGTCCCTTCAAATTTCTTGATATTGCAGTATAAGGGAACGTGCAAAACAGAGATTTACCTAAACTGAAATGTATCTCATCTTCACTTTTTAATTCAAGTATTTGGAATATGCAATTAGTATACATGAAAATTTACTGTAAAAGTTTGATAACTATAAAAAGCCGTAGCACAAAATCTGCACTATATTTTTACAAGAAGTGCTCATCATTTCTGTTTCTCCTTAGCATTGATGAAGATAAGTCCCAGAAGACACCATACATCTATGTTAATCACACAGGAAGGATACGTTATGACCGGATGATGCGAGTAGTCAGTTCATGTAACCTGGAAATTTTTAACTTCCCTTTTGATGTGCAGAACTGCTCCTTGACATTTGGATCATACATGCAGACAGGTGAGCCAAGGCTTGTCTCCAGTTTCGTCTTGTGAGAAAAAAAAACAATTTTTAAAAAAAATCTGTGCAGTTTAGCTTGATTTATTTTTCATAGTCAAATGAAAAATTGATGTCTCCTTCTCCCAGGTCTAAGACGCTTGTCTCAGGTTTCTGTTTTAAATATTTCCAAAACAGTTTAACATTGAACTAATATAGAATAAATTAGTAAGTAATACATACGTTCAAACAGCCTTCAAGGTATAACATAGTCTAGCAAAAATAGTATACAGTGCTGATAAAGACAAATGTGCAGATCCCTTCCCAGCTCATGGCATCAGCACCACTCGTGCCAGCAGCATTAACAAAGGCCTATCGTTTCAAATGAAATTTGTGGTTAAGTCACTAAGTCCACACATTTACAAGCAGCTTCATCTCTGAATTACATTTTTCATGTTTTTGTAAAGAGTGGCTGGGAAGCCAGAAATCTGATATCATGAAACAAGGTATTCAAAATTTGGTTTTCTAGAGCTGGAAAGACCTTGGAAGTGAAATGGAGTGTTTGCCATGGAAAGTCAGGGTCGCTTTTTGTGTCAGAGTTGGATATCGTTTCTCTGCTGATTGTATTTTTGTCCCCGATTCTGAGCAGGGATCTACAGTTGTCCAGGTTTAGTATTTTATGTGATACAGCAAAAATTAACTATTCAGGATACACCACGAAAACACCTTCTTCTGACAAAAAACTCTTTATTCCAAGGTAAAAAATCGAGATAAGCGCTTTCACTTGCGACTGCAAGCTTCTTCAGATCAAATAGCAAGTATAATACAATGGTTTTTATATCTCTGGTTGTATTCTCTAATCACATCATTAGCAGATTCATTGAGTGCATTCAATTAGGCAATCAAAGCCTCACCCAGTTCAAAGTAAACTTTCTTGTGTTTAGTAACTGCAAGGCTTCTCTGTAAAAATGTGTGTAACATCTATAATTTGTCAAATACACATTTAGCCTTAACACTATATAACAATATATGGCTCGCAATATCTATATTATGTTAAGTTCCTAATTTATGTCAGCCAGACACATAGTAGATTTAACATTTAGTACGAGGTCTGCATTTATAGTTAGTGACTAGCTATAAAGCAACTCTCCAGTTCCATTGCTTAAATACATCTCAGTTGTTAAACACAAACACTCTGTTCATGTGCTCAAACGTTCCGTCTGAGTAAGACAAATAAACATAAAAATGAAATAAAGTAAAATAAAACATATCAAATATCCAATCCGGCTCTAAAATCACTCGTGCCAACAAAACAGCATGTCCCTTTGATTTTTTGTTTGTAACATCTTAAAATTCATGTATTTATATGCGACTATTCATTCGGAACATTTTTAAAAATATCTCTATGTTAAAACATTTACTGTGACAGGGGATAACTGAAACCAAACTGTCATTAAGTGAAATACAGAACATTACATGAATATGAATGGTGATCCATTTTATTGGGTGGGTATTCAAAATTAGAATCATTCATAAACACAAAGCAGCACTTCGCTTCAAATTTCATTTGTAGGGTATTAAAATTCATAAATTTATATGCTTCTGTTCATTCGAAACATTTTCATCTTGTTTTCATGATTAAGGTGTGTATATAATATAACATAATAAAACAAGACCAGGATATCACTGAATAGATTGCAAAATATAATATATAGCTCCTGGAGCATTTTGTCGAATGATGACATTGTTGTTCAAGGACTATTACTAAGTCATTGTGCATCGTTATATACCTGTATGTATAAATATAAATGTCAAATGTAGACACCAAGACATCAAATATAACTAAGTAATATAACTAAATAAATGTTGTAAATGTTGTGAATAACCAATCGATTAATTGCATATATAAAAAAATAAATAAATATATAAATACACAAATATGTATATGCCTTCTATAAATATTGTCATCTCTATTAATGAATGTTATCTCATGTAAATTAATTGTTAGGGATATATAAATTGTGTATGAAGCTATCATATATATATATAAAAATAAATCACAAATATAAATAACTAAATATCAAAATATCAAGTGTAACTTATTAATATGGCTTAAAAAATGGCTTAAAAAATATTATGACCTATGTCTAATAGTTTAAAATACATTACAGCTCCTTTTCTTGTCATTCATTCAAGAAAAAGATGAAAAGAAATCTATTTTATGTGATAATGTGCTTATGATAAATTGGGCTCTGAAATTTATTAGTAAACATTTGATTTTAGCAAATATAATTCAGTGTTGCTTTGTCTGCAGGGACTTGTCAGGAAATTATAAATTTAGTTTTGAGTCATCTGCATGTTATTTAGTAATTTATTTTTTTCTCGCTCTTTGCCCCCACTGCCTGCCAATTGTCCACCTCCATGGCCCACTGACCCATGCATTCCCCATCACAAGGGTGAGGGTCGGGCTCGTTGTCCCTCCCCGCAAGGAACAGGAATGAACATCCCAGTCTCCACCAGGAAGTTAGCACCAGTCTCTCCAGGTGCTCCCTAGTGCACATAACCTCTCCCTCACTGCAGGAGAGGCAAGACAGCCATGTTCCTCCACTCCTTCTCTTCTGCTGGGGTCACCATTCAACCCTGTTTGACTGGGATGCAGATAAGAATCCATCTCTTGCACTAATGTCACCAGGCTTTTTTAGTAACTTCTTCGATGACCAAGCAAAAACTGGTAGCATGTTCATGGGTGGCTAGATTTATACCTTAGCTACAGACTCCCTGCATACCTCTCAAACTGCAGACACCAAAAATAGGAACAAAGGCCTTTGAAAAGTTGGAACAATCAACTAAAAATATGGGCATCTAATAACGTACCATAAAATTTGAGAAATTCATTTAAAAAAAAGAAAGTGACAAAAATTATGAAAATATAAGCACATTATCAAAGAGATAGTGTAAAATATGCATGCTTTAATTAACTGTATTGCAAGATTCTACCACACAAGGTCATTTATTTTTCTTAAGAAAAAGGGAGATGTCAGATTTGTGTTCTCTTTCTTTAAATCATTGTTGCCACTAGTATGTTGGTCATGTAGTGTGGTTTTCTATGTACTAGACGGCTTCAAAAATCACATGTGAGGAAGGGGATTCAGTAAATTGTGCAAAGGGGTAAATCAGCAAGAAAATAGGAACATTCATCCAAAACAGAGGCAGATGAGAGGTCTCTCTCTCTCTCTCTCTCTCTCTCTCTGGCTCCCCTCACAGAAGGTTTCCTATTTGTTTACAAGATACAAAGACAGCCATAGCTTTGGATGTAATGTGTTAAAAATATAGTCATTAAGTGACAGAAGTATTTAACCATGCTCCTAAGTTCTATGTATATAAATAGGTAGGCAGATAGATAGGTGTGTGTGTGTGTGTGTGTGTGTGTGTGTGTGTGTGTGTGTGTGTGTGTGTGCGTGCGTGCGTGCGTGCGTGTGTGTGTGTGTGTGTGTGTGTGTGTGCATGCATGCGTGTCTACTTCACTCGTTGTTTATATGACCACAACTGCGAACATTTATGGATGGTTAACTAAGATTTTCCATTTACACTATGTAAACACCATTCTTTTAGATGGTCCACCAAACCAGTGTCTGTGTAATACCTGGGGGTTCAGAAATGCCACATCCATGATCACAGCTGATCCTACTACGTTTATTGTGCTCAATGAGCCCTAATGCTCATTAACAATTAATTAGACCAGGCAAGTATAGACAAAGAGCAGTTCCTTATCGTAGCTTCAGCAGGGAGCTGTGGGAAATCCATGTAGGACAATGGTACAGCTAAAGGGAAGTACGAGCAGCTGTTGAGCACAAGTCTTGATGGTACTTAGCACGAATCTGTGCACAAAACTGCAGCAAGAAAAAGAAGGCCTGTGGGCACCCAACGTGGTCATAAGACTTGTCTGCTGAGGTATGTTTTAACCCAAGGCTACAGATATGAAGAAAAAAATACTAGTGGAAGGTAGTAAGGGAAGTACGATTAAGGTAGGGGTGTAAAGGAGGCTTTAGGGAGGGTCACATAAACAAACAAGATTTCAAAGGGAGGTGATGCCACAGTCAGGGATATGGAAGGCAATGGAGAAGGGAGTATGAGACACGTGTATATCAATCTCAAGTAAATGAAGATAAAGAAGGTAAAAAAAACACATGATGGGTGGAGTACAGATAAGTAAAAATATATCTACTGACCAAAAGCAGTTATGACATCAACAGAGTCTGACCACCATGCCTGTAATATAATGCAAATGCAATGGAGCAAGCACCCTACTGTAATAATGAAGCACCATTATACAACCCTGAGGGGATTTGAAGCTTCAACTTTCTAAACTTAAGACTGCACAAACCATTTCATTTACAGGCTGAGCTATTTTCAGCAGTGTCATTGGAGCACATAGCAAGTGATTTTTTACACTTGCTACATAACAGAATAAAAGGCACAAATACCCTCAACCTTCTCCACATAAACTGTAAAAAGCACTTCATTTAAAGGCTGAGCTATGAAAGCAGACATTCTGAATGTGTCAGTGAAGCATAAAGCAGGTGATTGTTACACGCTTGCAGAATGACAGAATAAAAACCCCAAGAAGCTGTGACTAAGCTAGAATACTCAACCATCTCCATTGAGATTGTACAAAGCACTTCATTTACAGACTGAACTATGGAAGCAGGCATAGTAAAGGCATCAACTCATTTGTGCACCCAATGCTAGCTGAAGCCAATATAAATAGTACATGACAGTGGTTGTGCTTAATTGTTGCTATTCTATAACCAGTGGCAGTCACCATCGGATGTACATGTTTATCAACAGTGCTCTTCACAATCCATCACACACAGTACAATCACAAATGATAAGTGATTTGGAAGCACTACATGGGCATCTGTAAGGTGTGGGTTTATCTATTTTTTGACCAGATGAAAGGTTGGAAATGTGAGTATAGGAAAGAGAGGAAAAGAGGAAGCAAGCACAGGGCAGAACCGAAGGTGAACAATTATGGAATGAGTAACATGAAGGTAGGAAAGGTGTAGTACATTTTTTGTGTTGGAGTGGGCAGGTGCCCATTTTTCATCCATAAAGAGAAGGAAAGTTGGGAAAGGAGGTGAGGAATGTAAGTGGAAAGTAAAAAGGTGATGTTACTTAGCAGGGGAAGACAGATTAGATTAACAAGTGCGATACCACAATAAAGGAGGGACACAATGATGAAAATGCCACCAGAATAGAGGGAAGACAGTGAGGAGGGGGTGGACTGAACAGCCAACAGAGGTGGGCATAGACACAATGGGGAGGACAATACCAGGTTGGGGGATACGATGAGACCCAATGAAAGATTATTTCCCCTCCGATTACTGTCACCACTGGCTCTGTCTCACATGGTGGAGACAGAAGGTTCTCTATTTTGCCAGTTCAGGCATCCAACATCCTATCAATAATCTCCCTCACAATGTCTGCCAGAAGGTAGTGAGTGACAGAGGTGTCACCTCCATTGATGCTGTTGCCAATTCATATATTCTTACATGCATCCGGTGCAGGAATACCTGAAGCAAGTGATGCAAGTAGGGCAGAAGGTGTGGAGATGTGGTGGGAATG
The DNA here is from genome assembly GCF_019279795.1 of Protopterus annectens. NCBI lineage: Eukaryota > Metazoa > Chordata > Ceratodontiformes > Protopteridae > Protopterus > Protopterus annectens. The sequence continues at coordinate 378,382,744 of NC_056734.1, read as the reverse complement.
TGACAGGTTCTGACCAAGGAGTGTTGAGTGTATCTGGTGTTGCTGCTACTGCTGCAACCTGTTGGGGGCCAACAGGCATTATTGGTAAGATGGCTGCCGGTCATTGTGCTGCTGCATAAAATTGTAAATAAAATGGAAGGAAACAAAATAATGCACACAATAAATGTATGTTATAGAGAGAAAGAATAGCAAGAAGGTGTATGTGTGTGTGGGGGGTTCAAATACAGTGAAAAACTGAAGCTCATGTGTATGTTAATTATGATACATTTGTAATAATATACTTGCTGGACCAAAAAACACTTCTCAACTTAACAATACTGTTAGCATACACAGCTGAGAGGGAGACCTGGGCAATAGCCATCATCACCTGCATTCTGACAGAGAGCAGATTAATGTGATGAGCTACTTAGACAAACCAAAAGGTGGCGCTAGTTCAAGATGCAGTAATGATGTCCAAGATAAATGACCATATACAAAGAAAACACACTGCTCAGACATAACATTTCATCCCCAAGATATACGCAGTGGAAACAACTATAATGATAAACATTTCCACCTAATCACTAAAGTTGTTCATATATATTTACCCCATCTATTGCAGTTATTATAATGAAGCAGAACAATAAACTTTAAATATTTCATGGTAACCCAACTGGGGGAGTCAATCCTCAGGCCTTCACATGATGTGGGAGCACACCATTAACATCCTGAAGCACTTGTCCACATATGAGAGAGGATACCTGCAAAACACACTAATAACATTAAACAATCATTGTGCTACCTTTTAGCTTTGCCAGTGCTGACAGAAGGGGCACTGATGTATGAAAGATATACATTTTGGGAATAAATCTCTACTGCTGTTAATATTTTATATGTAAACATCAATAGTTTACAAAACTACATTAAAACTCTCAAATTTCAACCCAGACATGCTCACAGCTCTTTATCATCTATTAACTGGTCTAGCCTAAAAACACACCTCTAGATGATGCTACAACGAAATTTAATACAATATTCCTAAGTACTCTAGATAGCCCTGCACTCCCAAGAAATAAAATAGTAAAGACAAGCCATGCAACTTGGCTCTCCAAAACATAGTTGAATTCTCATGCATAGCAGAGATAAAGCCTTAAAGAAATGGCAAAAACAATATATCACTCCAAAATCTATAACCCTTCAAAAAGCTAAGTAACCTCACAAAAACATATAAACCATGGTAACAAACTTTTTTACAACAACTTACAAATCAACCACAAATATAATTAAAAAAAAACATTTATCTATTAAAGAAATATTGCATCCAGGCACCAAATGCTCACATAATTCTGCACCTAATAGCATCCCACTTTAAACTGCAACACATATCAACTCATACTTTATAGAAAGTATATCATTCTTTGCTAAGAACTCCTCCTCTAGCCCAGACCCACTCCAACTACAACCTCTATTTTCTCCTTAAAACCTGTGCCCACATCCTGTAAAAAAAAAAAAATTAAAGTATGCTCATATTTTGCTTTCAACCTACCACCTGAATACCTAAAAATGGCAACCATCACCATATCCTACCAGATACCCATTCTTATAAATAGGTCTATCCAAGAATCCCACATTATCTCCATATGGAAGAAGTCTCACATTAACCCCCTATACAAAGACGGAAACTCAACAGAACTCACTAGCTTTAGGCCTATAGCAATCTTATCCACCTCCACCTTTATAAAATAAAATATTAAGAGAAATGCATTTAGAAAAAACTGCTTAAATACCTTCTCCGCGAACAACTCCTGACACCGACACAACACAGCTTCTGCCAGCCTTGCAGGACAACCACTGCTCTTTTAACCTTCACAGAAACAATCAATAAAGCCAGAGATAATAGAAAATGTGTTTCTTCCTTATTCTTAAACCTGTCCAAGACCTTAAACACCATCTCCCACAGTAAACTCCTGCATCAGATGTCTTCACTTAGTCTATCACAATCTTCTCTCCAATGGCTCAGCAACTACCTTTCTGACAGACACCATTCTACCACCTCCTCCTACCCTCTTTGTACCAGAGGTGTAGCACAATCCCCAATCCTTAGTTTCCTCCTGTTAAACATTCTAATCAATACCCTTTAGACATCTACCCCACAAGCCTCGCTGGTACAGTATGCAGATGACTTTATTCTTATATGTTCCTTTGATAGCATAAACCACCTTCACCAAATCTCTCATAAAGTGTCAAATGCCACCAAAAAATGGCTTCATAATATTTAACTCTTGATCAACTCAAATAAGACAAAAATACTTATTCTTGCCTAAATCACTATCCAACTTCAAAATCAATTATCTTACCAACACTAAAATTGAGATAATCTCACTTACTAACCTGTTTGGAATGACAGTAAATGGCAACTTGAAAGTTGGCCTCCATATTCAAAACTGAATAAAAACACATCCAAAACTAGGTTTGCTATAGACAGCCAAAAACTTTGCCACTAGCACAAGTAATATAAATGATAGTGGATGTATATTAAAATTGATCAAGATCACTCTCTTTAATTTCTCCAAGTCCTTTGAGTTTCCAGTACCATGATGGGAATGAACCCCATTCCAAAGTCAAATTATGATTACATTTCATGAAATTAGCACTGTTTCAATCTTTGATGTTATCCAAAAGTGGTCTTTGCAGCACCTACAATGTGGCCAGAACTGACCCCTGTAATTCATACAGAGTTACATGTATTGGTACCATATCTAATTAAGACTGTAAATTCTTTTTTAATTGGAAATATCTGGGTATCCTTCTTCCACATTGCCCTTGTTTATGCCTAATAATCCTGGTATTTTATTACTTTGTGTCTCTTTGTACATAAGACACTGTAATCACTGGGAGCAGCAGTTTCAATGATCATGTCTTCTTTTCATAGACTACTATAGCTGGTTTTCTTGTGTCTATTTTTGAACTGTTGGTAATGGGTAATCCCATGTGATTTTTGTGACTAATGTTTCCACTGCTTCTCGGTTATTTCAATACTGTCATGTTTGCACAATCCCCAATGTAAGTCTTGCCACATTATTATGCCTTTCAGTGTACAGGCCATCTGCCATTAGTGTATCAGACCCATCAACAATATGTGCAACTGTTTCTAGTTCTGTTTTACAGAACCTGCATTTTTTCTATTTTTCCCACATGTTCAATGGACTTTTAAACCAATGTGTACGTAGTCCACTATCCTAGGCCACTAATATTAGCCTTTCATCTTTTGGTTTAAACTCACCTTTCCTTAACCATTCCTGTATCAGATATTGCTCAACATGAGGTTGTTCCAGGAGTTTTCTTTACTTGCAACTATATTTATACATTTTTCAAATTCTTTGCCTTCTCATCTGATACTTCTCTTTATATTCTTTCTTTTGTTTTTTGGCACATTCAGTTGCTGCCTGATTTTTGCCTACTTCTGGTTTGGTTTCCATTCCCACTTGAAACCAATATGCTTCTGCTAAACTAAGCAGGAAAGTCATCTTAGATTTGTTCTTTTCATGTTTCAAAGCTTTCACTGCGTTTCGATCTGATGAGGTCAACAGATATGTATGCAGTCCTATAACTGCAGATCTGTACATGTAATCACTTTCAAGGAGGCCCCTACTGCCTTCAGATCAAGAAATATATAATCTTGGTTTACATTGGTTTTTATAAATCATTTGATAAGCATGAAACAGTTTTCTTCTTTTCCTGTCCAACTGATCCAATACCTTTTGGAGGCAGTCAGTCACCACAAAACTGTAAGTTAGAACAGGAAGAGCAAACTGATTAATACTTGAATTTTGTTCCTAGATGTCAGGACTGTTTTCATTACTACTTTTAGTGTTCTAAAATATTCTTTAATGAATTTTGGTTTGCATTTGTTCATGTTTTATTGTAGATCCTTCATCAACTCCCAAATATTTATATACTCCCTCCTGCTCAAATTCCTATATATCATGTTCCTGTCCCAGACTGATATTTTCTTGGTGCTGTAGCTTTTTTATCTATTTGTTTATTCATTTATTTATTTATTTATTTATTTGACACTTGTTAACTGAGATAAGTCCAACTTGGCAGGGGCCCATTTTCAGCGGAGGCCCAGGGAGAAAAGCTCCATGCACAAAAAGAACATCAGGTCTGTTACAAACATATATATATATATATATATATATATATATATATATATATATATATAGTGAATACACAAAGTAACATTTGAGACATATACAAGTTAGTTAAATTATACACTTGCATGTGAGATATAGGTAAAATACTGAGGACATTAATACATAAAAGCAATCTACAATTGAAGACAGAGGAAGAGATTAGTAGATGGTTAGTCAGGACTGAGGCAAGAACCAAGGCAGGAGTTTTTAATACTTAAAATAAATGTTGCTTTTGTACATTTTTCAAGATGAAAGGACATTCTTATGTCAGCTGAGAATGTTTTGACTACCTTTAGTTGTGCTTTCAGCTCCTCATCTGATGAACTACACAGTTTTAAATCATCTACTAAAAGATGACATGTCTTTATACTTTGTTGTTGTCTGTGAGCCAAATTGCAGCCGTGACCTAATCTGTTAAATAGACAGCTTAATGGGTTAAGGGCAAGATGAAAGAGCAGTGGTGTCACCTGCATGGAATTAATGATAGTGAGGCACACTGATGTCCCACTCACTACATTGAATAAGGAGAAGGTAACAGTCAGCTGTCTATCAGGTGCCAGAATCCGACACTTAACACATGCACTCAGGTCACTCTACAAGTACAATTATGACTCTAACACTGTCCATGTGGATGTGAATGACCTGAGATGCACCTCCCTGGACTACATGAAAAGAGACATGGAGGAGCCCAAAGATTATGTGGCCCAGGCAAGTATAACCCTGGCCCTGAGCAGTATCCTACCATCGCCTAGAATGACACCGCAGTACAAGCAGAAAATGATTGACTTCAACAATTGGCTAAGTTTCTGTTGTCATTCTAAGAGAATCCAGTATCCGTCTGCTTGGGATGACATGACTGACGGACCTCAATGCTTTGCCAAAGATGGCCTGCATCTGTCACCCCTGGGTTTCCGGATACTGGCTAAGGCTCTTGACACCACTATAGTGCCTTCTTAGGCGATGTTCCAAAGACCAAATTATCACTGTAACAGCTATAAATAAATGCAATCTGAGGGTCATGCTGCTCAACACTAGAAGTCTAAAGCTCAAGATGCACTTACTTGAAGCACTCCTCAAAATGGAGAATATCAACATTTGTGCTGTAACAGAGACCTAGTTTAAAGCAGGAGAAAGAACTTCTGCGCTACCAGGCTATAACTCATTCCACACCTTTCAGCCCCAGAACATGGACTGAAGCTCCAAAGGTGGTGGTGTCTCCATATTCATAAAGGATATCCACACCTCCAGACTAGTAGCCCAGAATAATGCATCTGAGATACTTCAGGTACAACTAATATTGGGTAAGACGGCAATTCAGGTCGTAGCATGCTGTAGGCCCCCAACCATGTCCCAAGACTCTCACACCACATTCCTAAGCACCCTGGAAACTATTACGGTCCAACCCAACACTCTCATACTAGGTGACTTCAACTACCCCTCCATCAACTGGGAAAACTTCTCATGCACCAGTACACTGGCCCAAGACTTCCTGGAATTCATTAATTCCAATGCCCTAGACCAGCTCATTCTTACCCCCACTAGAGGAATCAACATCCTTGACCTGATTATTACTAACATAGGCAACCATTGCTCTACATCAATAGTCAACATAGGTGCCGGAACCATAGGACGAGGGGGGGAGCACCCCCCCCCCACGTTTACAACTGCAAGACCTGTAACGCACGCACGGTAACATGGCATGAATTTAAAAGTACATGGTTCCTAATCACATCATTGCTGCCAAACTCAACACCGTTTAAGGCTACTGGACTCAACACTCACAGTAAGTCACAGCTGACGTGGTCTCCCTGGGAAAAGTTGAAGTCAGGATGGCTGACGACAGCAGGAAAAGCAAGCTAACTTCAGCAAAGGAGAAGGTAGGGTCCTTGGGAACTAGTTCCATCTTAGGTGACGAGAGAGGAGTGTAAAGTATATTAGTATCAGTATTCTAACTTATCCCTGCCCTGAACAGTATCTAACTTTAGTAGCCTCTGTCCATGGCTGTCGGACCTTTACATTGTTGCTTACGTCCACAGTAGCAGTGCACATAGCCAGTGCTGGAAATACTGTGAATGCACAGGCCCGTGGGGTGAAGATGGGATTTACTTGGGAAATTGAGGCATGTCAGTGGTGACAGCAGATACAGGGATGTAGGATGAGACATGGGAAGTCAATCCAGGTGATTGATTTGGACCCCACTTGCTTCCTTTGTTTTATGTTGGTTGCTGGCTATAGGGTTACAACACCGGTTTCTTCTAAATGGAATAGAGTTTGCTTTAAAGAGGGTTGTGGGCATCACTGGTACTTGTGTTTGATGACCCACATCCTTTGTTATGTTATAAACTACTTATATATATATTTTTTTTTTCTTTTTTTCCTATGTGTAGTGCCTGATGCAGCTACGTTTAACCAGTTCTGCAAACGCTTGGCTTTTTCTTTGGAGTTTTGTGGTTACATTAAGTCTGCCCTTACTAACACAAGCTTTAATTTTAAACATTGGTATGCATTATCTACTCATGATTGTAAATTTGAGATTGACTTTTATCTTGTTGCTGGCAATTCTGTATACACCATATATGTATGTATGAGCCAAATAAAAGGCTTATTTTTGTGAAAAAAGTAGTTGTCTTTTATTATTTTACAGTAGGTGCTGCAGAATCTTTTCATAAAGTTTTTAAGTACTGTATAGCTTGTGAGAGGGGTTCAAGGTTACAGTATGAGCCTTTTTCCTATCATGAAGTAAGACCTGTTGTTTATCCGTTTTTTGGCAGCTCCAATAGGTGTATGAGTTGTCAGCCCTGCCCAAGAATTCTGGTACAAGATTACAAAGTATTACAGCTGTTCTTTGACATATCCTTTTATGTTGTCTAGAATTCATTTGTGTTAGTAGGAATGTGCAAGCTTTTAGTTTGTGACAGCAGCATAGCAGTGTACTTGGTACATTTCTTTAAAATATGCTACCGACCAGTATCACATTTAAACAGTGTACTCTTCTTTCAAAATGTTGGCCTTACACACTGAATAAACTCTGCATCATTTTCCTATTTGTAAGTAAGCTAAAACAGTGATTTCTGTAGATCATCTTAATAAGCCCAGAGATTTGGGTTGTTTAATTTAAATATACATATTTTTGTGCATGCAGACACACCATAGATGTGTGTGTGTGTGTGTGTGTGTGTGTGTGTGTGTGTGTGTGTGTGTGTGTGTGTGTGTGTGTGTGTGTGTGTGTGTGTGTGCGTGCGTGCGCGTGCGTGTGTGTGTGCGTGTGTGCGTGTGTGTGTGTGTGTGTGTGTGTGTGTGTGTGTGTGTGTGTGTGTGTGTGTGTGTGTGTGTGTGTGTGTATGTGATTCAGGGAGTTCAGTCCATTGGCTTATACTTTGGTCTGTTCCTCTTATAATGTGTGGTTTTGTGACAAATCAGTGATAACTAAATTCACTAAATAATGATAGCCCTTTAAGTTTCAGTCTTCTTATATTTTTTGGTAACACAAAACACTATTTCAGCAACTTTGTCAGATTATACAAGCAATATTTAAAATGTGTCCCTGGTTTTGGGCCTTTGCCCCCCCCCCCCACTTCTGCTGTGCAATTGAGAGATTTAGTTGTGTCAAGTGGATGGTGCAGTGATAGTGTTGTTACCTCACAGCAAGATGTTCTCTGGTTTCATTCTTGGCTAGGGTGCCTTCTGTGCGGAGTCCGTATGTCTTCCCTGTGTTTGTGTGGGTTTCCTCTGGGTACTCTGGTTTCCTCCCATGTTACAAAGACATGTATCTGGAGCATTCCTCCCTGGGCCTCTACTAAAAAAAATCTGACTTTCCTGGTAAACAAATGTTAAATAAATTTTTCAAGGAGCTGAGAGCTTCAGGGAAAGAGAAGTTTAGTACTGCTTTTTCCAAACCTGCTGGCATTGTTAGTAGCACAACAGGTAGTAGCCTTACTTTTGATGCAGAAGGCTGTGGGTTCTACTCCCACAGTATGCAGATGGATCACTGATACTGTACTGTACTTTAAAGGGAGTGGATGCTGCATTCCTGTGAATGTCCTCCTTTGGAGGAGTTACCTAGTAACTAAGAACTTGTCATCAGTTTGCCATCCATTCCCTATTGCAATATTACTTACTAGCTTACCATTTTTTAATGTAACATAGGCAATTTATTCTTCAAGGGCAACATCCACTTTATTTGTAGATGAAACAATGAAATATAAAGTTGTTTCCTAGCAGCAACCTCTTCATTAGTTAGAGATCCCTTTAATGTAGAATTATTTAGATGACTTACATCTGCAGAGATTTTGTATATTTATTGATATTGGTGGATTGTAATGACAGACGTGTGAGTGACCTTTTATGGCTGAAATTTTCTGAAATGGGTAGTTTTGTCATTATTGGTTCATACATTATGTTTCATTGCTAACTACAAATTTAAAATACATTATAACAACTGGTGCTGTATTATACAAGGAATATAATTTAATACAATCAGGAAGGTGAATCAAAGAATGCATACATGTATGTATGGCCCTAAAAATGTGTTTAAAAGCAGCCCAGAGGAAAGTGTGAAAGGCTCAAAATCATGGGCAAATTTTAAGCTTTACTCCTGTTACCAAAGCACTGGATGAAGGTAAAACAGTTCACATCACATTACCTTGACCTGGCCAAGCCTTTTGACACAATCTCCTAATCAGGTGTAGTACAGAAGATGAATAATGTAGGAGCAAACACTTGCATCACTAGCTGGGTTGCCAACTTGCTCACAGGATGCAGGAGATAAAAATTGGGAAAGAGACCTGTCACCAATGGAGTCCCCCAGGGTTCGGTGCTGAGACTTTTTCTGTTTGGCATATACATCTCAAAAGTAAAAGGAAATACCAAAGGGCTTTGGCCGGCTAAGTTTGTGATGACTGCAAGCTAGGAGCAGTTATTGAATCCCCAAATGACTTAACCATTATGCGGGAAGGTTTGTCCCAAGTAATAACTAGTGTCAAAATCATGACAATGCCCTCTGAGAACTGACCCAATTGCTTGGCATTTGGGAACTTGTGTGCACAATCACCTAACTTTTGACCAACATGTGCCCAGAGTTATAAGAAAGCCTTTCTATATTGCACAGCTTATAAACAAATTGATTGTAACTAGATCTAGAGATATTGTTGTCCCCCTTTACAAAGCTCTCATTAGGTCAATCATTTTGTATAATACCCACTTTGGCATGTATCTGTCCAGCCCCATGTAACAAGTGGAATATGTTCAGAGATACCTTACTGAAAGGATACAAGTCCTAAACAACAGGTCTTGCATGGACCACCTCAAAGATTTATTACTATACTCAGTATCCTACAGAGTGCTTAGAGGTGACATGTCTAGCATACAAGGCATCCTCCGACCTAATACAGATGGACCTACTGAACATCAGCAAGTCAAATGGCATCAGAAATACTCAGTCCAGTTATCTAAACTGAATGTTGTGGAGAGATGGATATATATCACAGAGGCTACCACTGTTCCAGAACAGACTATCCGTAAAAATAAAACAAAGCTCATCCGTGCATATTCAAATGCAACTTGAATCTAAGGATAGGTAATAAAAAATGTACTCCAGGATTGCCCTTCATGCCACTAATGGATAGAGGCAGTTCCTAAATGCTGCATCCCTTATATGGGTCCCCTCAAATTATCTATGGTATGATCACAGTTATTCTCACTAGGGCTAATATACAGTTATCAGCCATGGGAGAGTTAAGACCAATCAGAAAATGTTAATTCAAGCACCAAATGGGAATTGGGTAAGCTTAAAATGTCCTCCAAGTGAACCTATGTTGTGGTAGTAAATAGTGATAAAAAATTGCCCTTTTTAGATCACTAAGTGCCCCTCTCACCCTATGCACCCCCCCCCAGTCTTCAACAGCTTGTGGCACCTATGATAGTCAATTGTACCCTAGTTAGATCCAACCACAAACTAATCACCATGGAAATACACATCTCACCCACACCCCCCCATAAAGGTAACCACCATGAAAAACTCTTCCAAAGCTGACTTTGGGCTCCTAAAAACAGAGGTGGCTAACTTCACGGCACCCATGTCAATGGAAAATAGATGCATGACTGCCAAATCATACACTAATGCACTGTACAAACATGTACATAAATGCATGGAACTACCCATACCCAACAGAAGCAAGATGCTCTCCTCCAAAAAAAGGAAGACAATCTGGTGGTCCCCTGCCATTAATTAACTCTTCAACAGAAGGAAGAAACTGTTGCAGAAAAAGGTGAAGTCCCAAGACTGTAAAAACTCCCTTATTAGCCTCAACAAAAAGTTGAGATCCCTCATCAAAACCTCTCAAGCCAGCTATGAAAGCAGAATTGCAGCAGACACTAAAAACAACCACAAAGCCTTCTATAGTTATATAAAGAATCTCCATAGTTATATAAATACCCAGGTTTGCTCTGAGTTACTGCACAATGGTACCTCCTATACTGTGTCAACAGATATTGCCAACATACTGGCCGACAGATTCAGTGCCAACTTTACCCCTCTCTCACTCACAAAAGACCAATCACAATACTGGAGGAATGCCAGACACCCAGCATTACAGCAGCAGAGGTTAAAACTGCATTGTCCAAGGCCAAGAATATAGCTTTCATAGGACCCAACAATATCCCTGGATGTGTTCTACATGAACTACAAAGTGAACTGACACCACATCTATGTGCCCTGTTCAATCACGGCCTCACGTCAAGCTTTGTTCCTACCGAGTGGCATACTACTGCAGTCATCGCTCTACATAAAGGGGGAGTGACTACAGACCCTGAGAATTATCGCCCCATTAGCCTGATGAGTCTGATATATAAGGCTATGGAGCGCATCATCATGGACCTAATTAACAAGGATATAGGGAATCTCCAAACTCTAGATCCCATGCAGTTTGGTTTTGTGAAAGGTAGATCATGCCTGTTTAACCTGTTTGACTTCTTTGAGTCAGTCACCAGAGCTGTGGATGAGGGCAAGGCAGTTCATACAGCCTACCTCAATCTGGCCATGGCCTTTGATACCATTCCCCACTTAGGAATTATTGATAAACTCACCAAACTAGAACTCAACCCATATATCGCTAGGCTGGTTGCAAACTGGCTCACAGATAGAACCCATAGTGTGAAAGTAGCAGACTCCAAGTCAGATTGCCGACCAGTCATGAGTGGAGTCCCTCAAGGATCGGTCCTGGGTCCTCTCCTGTTTGGCATCTACTTCTCAGAAGTTCAGGCCAATATGGAGGGGCTCTGGCTGACCAAGTTCACAGACAACTGCAAGCTGGGAGCCATTATTAACTCCCCAAGTGATGTAGACATCCTACAGAAAGGCCTCACTGAGACCAGTGAGCTGGTGTCGAAACCATGGCCTTAAGCATAACACCAAAAATGCATCATTATCCACTTTGGGAAAAAACTCAGTTCCCACTAACTACCACATCAATGGGAGCCCAGTGAACACTGAAGGCATTATAAGAGATCTGGGGACACAGGTTGACAGCAACCTCTCCTTCGACTCACACCTTGCCACTGTGGTCAGAAAGCCCTTCTATGTGGCACATCTCATTACCAAGGGTTTTGTATCCAGGAAGAAAGAGCTCATCATCTCTCTCTGCTCTTCCCTCATTAGGCCAGTCATTGAGTATAATGCCCCAGTTGGCATGTACCTCACTAGAAACATGCAACAGCTGGAAAAACCACAAAAGTATCTCACAAAGAGGATCCTAGGCCTTAAACACATGTCCTATATGGACAGACTCAAAAAAACTCCAGCTATTCTCTGTCTCATATCGTCTATTAACAGGCTATCTCTGCTTGACTTACAAAGCCATATCTGACCAAGCTCTGCCAGAAATGCTACATCTAAGGAAATCCCAATCCCTCCACACCACACACTTCAGAGACCTCAACCTCATTACCACAATCAACAGAACATGCTGGATGGACAGATTCATAACCCAGAGATTGTCCATGCTCTGGAATAGACTTCCCATACATGTCAAGCAGAGCACCCCACTGGTCCTCTTCAAGCCAAATCTTGATGAGTGGATAGGAAATAGAAAGTTCACCTTGGGGATCACTCCAGTGGCTCTACTTGATAGAGGCACTGTGAACTAAAATCGGGCGGCACAATGCCAGGGCACTCCTATGGGCTAGGCTTGTAAAGGCTCCAGGGCCATTAGCCTAGTATACACCTATGAACCTATGAACCTATGAAATGATAATATCAGTGCTAAGAAAGATACATGCAATAAATGACTTTCCTGAAAAACTTTAGTAGTAACTTTACACAATTGATTACAGAGGAATCTGGCATTAACGAAGCAAAATAGTACCGATTGCTTTATGTATATCACAAACCACAAATGAATCAAATAGAAATTTTGTGGAAAGGTTTGTGAAAGCTCCTCCTACACTAAACCCTTGCAAAACAACTAACCTTGTTATTGTTTTTTTCTTGTTATAATGCTATACACACAACCACCGTCTATCAGTGTTATTGGAAAGCAGAAAACAATATTCTAGATGAAACACAGGGAAAATAGATGTGTGAAGAAAATTACATAAAACTTAGTGTCACTATGTAAGTGAAAGGAAAGTAACAAGTTGTACCATCAGTCAAAGTGCTTTGACTAGAGCCTGTAAGACTAGCAGATGTGGCCAAACTGTTTCAAGGGCTGGGTGCCAGTGGTACTCTGTTAATGTAAGACACTGCAGTTGGAGAAGACACATAAACAGCTAAGAAATGTTCATTAAATGGATGGAGTATGGACATTTCCTAGAACCCGTGCGTGGATGTTTAATGAGTACCATGGATCTGACAACTGTAATGGCCTACCCTGTAGTGACAACCACTCAGAACTCATATCCTAACTCCATGACATACAAGTGACCAGAGGGGTAACAAAAGATGACTGGATGACCAAAGCTACTTTCAAAAAAATGATGACTGACCAGTTTTATATCCCATAGGATTGCCACTTTTCACTGTCCCAAACACTGGACCAAGGCCACAGCCCTATCACCTCCAATAACCCCACCCATCTCCCACCCTTCCCCACACACTTTCAGCCCATTTCATGATATCATTGTCAGGTTAGATGAGGAGGAATACCTTCTTTTTTCTGTTCGAGGTGCTTTTTTTCTACCAATTTACTATGTTTTTCTGTAAAAAAAAAAAAAAAAAAAAAGCATAGTAAATCCCCAGATTTAACAAACTCCCAAATGTCTGCTTCTTTTTTTAAACAGAATACCGGAGTTTGTACAGTGCTTTCCAGACTACTGGATAATCAATTTGATTTCAAGATAGTCTGGGAAAAAAACAGATAGGTGGCAATGCTAATAACAAACCATACAGCAGAAAACAGTCAGTTCCAGAAAGACAATTACCAATTAGTACTACATTCCAGGAAGGATGAGGGTGGACCTTTAATCAGAAAGTGAGGGATGAGTGAATCATGCAACATCAATAAATAATATAAATACTGTTTCTGTAGTGCTTATAATAGAGAAGAGCATCATATACCTTGCCAGTCACTTTTTTATGCTCTTTGAGGTCACAGAGATAATGTTCTTGATTCAAAAAATAAATGTAATAATTCACTGAAGGCTTTTACTAAGCTGTTATGCTCAGTTTGAGCATGCTTATACAATCCCTAAACTTATAAAATATTAAATAAGTAGCCTGGCATGATACAATATATGCACTATGACTCCCTGAGCAAATTTGTTCCCCCTCATAGAAGTTACACAAACAGGAACATAGAATCCCTTGGTATCATTCAAAGGTTATACAATATTTGTCAGCCTGGGAAGATATAGTTGACAGACCACAATGCTTCCCCAAGGATGGTCTGCACCTGTCCCATCTAGTCTTTCATATATTGGCTAAAAACTTGACCACCCCCATACTGCCTTTTTCTAGGCATTATCAACATGACAACCCATCCAACACAGATAAATCAACCAAGAATTATCTAAAAGTTATATTGCCCAGTGCCAGGAGTCTAAACAAGAAACTCCACTCCCTGCAAGTTCCCCTGGAGAATATAGATGTCTGTGTAGTTACTAGACATTGTTTAAATTTGTGGATAGCACCCCAAGAGTACAGGGCTATAATGTGTTCCACACATTCGGTCCCGTTACTGCACAGAAAGGGACAAAAGGTGGAGGTGTCTCGATTTACATCAAAACAATTACACCTCAAGGTTATACAAGTAGTTTGATATATTTGAACTCTACATACAACTCAACATAAGCTAAGTCCTTTACCATATCGTTGTGAGCTATAGGTCCCCCTTTATGACCCAGGAAATCTATTCCACTTACCTAATTGAAATTGAGTCACTTTCCATTCAACCCAACACTATATTCATGGGTGAATTCAACTATCTCACTATAAACTGGGACTCATACACAGCCTCAAACTTACAGGCACAAAGATTCCTGCACATTGTCAGTATGAATGCCCTGTACCAGCTAGTCTGTATGCCCACTAGGGGCACAACATCCTTCAGTTAATACTTACCAATATGGGGGAATGTTGCATCCCCACAAACGGTGAAATGTCCTCACTGGTCAACTTATTTTATTATTTATTTACTTATAGTTTGTTTGCCAGGATAGTCCATTGGGTGGCGAGAAGCCCGTTTTCAATGGAGTCCTGGGGAGAAAAGCTCCAGAAAATTACAAATTACAGATTTAACGTAAGAGTAAGTTATTAGAGAAATGTGTACAAATGAAGCAAAATTAAACAAACAGAAAAACACATATTAGTAGAGTGCAACATATTAGTACAGTGCAATAAAAGTAATATTTACAGTCAACATTTTTAACAGTTTAACATATTAGCACAATGCAATAACAGAAACAGTCTAAAATTTTTAACAGTTATGCTAATTCATGCAGTTAATTTCTAGGCTACTGAATTGTACAAGTCTAGGAGTTATGCTAATACCTCATATCATGCTTTTCGGCCCCAAAACCCGGACCGAACCACAAAAGGAGGGGGAGTTTCCATATTTATCAAGGATATCCACACCTCCAGGTTAGTGGCATTGCACGAAGTATCGGAGACCATCCATGTGCAACTAACAGTAGGCAAGACTGCTTTTCAGTTTATAGCATCCTACAGACCACCCTCTCAAAGTCAGGAATCCCATTCTGCTTTCCTGAAAACATTGGAGAACATGAAGATCTCTCTGAACACCATTATATTGGGTGACTTCAACTACCCAAACATTGACTGGAAGCACTACTCAAGCCCCAGCACCTTAGCCCAAAGATTCCTGGAAATTATAAACTCAAATGCTATGGAACAATTAGTCACCACTCCCACAAGAGGGGACAACATACTAGACCTGATCATTACCAACATGGGGACTCTATGCTCCACACCAGAAGTATATCCCTCATTGGTAAGATCAGACCATAAATTAATTTCACTGGATGTCCACATCCCGACCCCACCCCCAGCCCAGAAAACCACAGTGAAAAACTTCTCAAAAGCGAAACTCTCACTTCTCAAAACCGAAGTGGAATCCTTCAAGGCCCCAGGGCCAGTGGAAACTACAGCCCAAACTGCAGAATCCTATATAAATGCATTCTACGGACATCTCCAGGAATGCATGGATCATGCTATCCCAAACAAAACTAAGACCCAATCATCCAAAGGCAGGCGCCCAGTCTGGTGGACCCCTGCCATAAATAAACTGTACAACAGAAGGAGGAAGCTACTACATGATAGAGCAAAATCCCTAATAGGGAAGGCATCTCTGATCAGTACTAGCAAAAATTACGATCCTCATAAAATCCTCCAAGGCCAGCTTCGAGAGAAAAATTGCACAGGACACCAAAGACAATCATAAGGCTTTTTTCAGTTATGTTAGAAACCTGGGATGCAACTCCCAGACTTGTTCTGAGTTGATTCTAAACGACAAAAAATACACTGAACCCACAGACATCGCCAATATCCTGGCAGACAGGTTCAGTGCAAACTTCTCCCCTAAAGAGCAAGTATCTATCCCGGCAGAGGGCTGCCTCCCAAACATCTCAGATGCTCAGGTGAAGGCTGCCTCTCCAAAGCAAAAACACTGCTTCCATGGGACCAGATGGCGTCCCAGGTTGCGTCCTACATGAACTACAAGAGGAACTAATCCCTTAAATAAAACAGCTATACAATCTCAGCCTCACTACAGGATATGTGCCCACAGAATGGTGTACAGCAACAGTGGTCCCACTCCACAAAGGTGGAGCCTCTACGGACCCTGGAAACTATCGCCCCATAAGCCTGACTAGCTTAGTCTGCAAGGCTATGGAGAGGATCATCATGGAGCTCATAAACAAAGACATTGGGGACCTACAGACACTAGATCCTACCCAGTTCGGCTTTGTCAAGGGCAGATGCTGCCTTTTGAACCTGGTTGACTTCTTTGAAACAGTCACCAAAGCCATAGATGAAGGGAAGGTAGTCCACACAGCCTATCTGGACCTTGCAAAGGCATTTGACACAATACCCCACTCGAGCATCATAGATAAGCTATCCAGCTTAAATATAAACCCCTATGTCACAAGATGGGTCGCAAACTGGCTCAAAGACAGAACCCACAGAGTGAGAGTTGCTGGAGCCATGTCAGACTCGAAACCAGTCACAAGTGGCGTCCCACAGGGTTCTGTCCTGGGACCACTCTTGTTCGGTATATACTTTTCCAAGGTACAGGCAAACGTGGGAGGACTATGGCTCACCAAGTTCGCAGACGACTGCAAACTGGGTGCCATAATCAACTCTCCAGCTGACACAAACATCCTTCAAAAAGGTCTCACAGAGACAGATAACTGGTGCCATCACCATGGTTTAAAGCTAAATGCCAAAAAATGTATAGTCATACCCTTTGGCAAAAACAATGTGCCCACAAAATACCACATAGGCGGAAACCCATTAAGTACAGAGAAAGTTATTAGGGACATGGGGACCCAAGTTGATAGCAATCTCTCATTTGAAAACCACATTGCCAAAGTGGTTAGAAAGACCTTCTACATAGCCCACCTCATCACGAAGGGTTTCACATCTAGATCAAGAGAGGTAATCGTGCCCCTTTATTCATCCCTCATCAGGCCCATCATAGAATACAATGCCCCTTTTGGGATGTACCTTACCCGACACCTGCAGCAATTAGAAAGACCCCAAAAGTATCTCACCAAGAGGATCAAGGGTCTCAAACAGATGCCATATGCTGCTCGGTTAAAAAAACTCCAGCTCTACTCAGTTGCATACCACCTACTTCGAGGTGATCTATGCCTGACATACAAAGCTATGTCAAATCCAGAATTAATGGACATGCTCCACCTCAGTAAATCTAAATCCCTTAGAGCCACATGCTCGAGGGACTTGAACCTCAGCCCAGAAATAAATAGAACTTGCTGGAGGGACAGGTTCATAACCCAGAGGCTCCCTTCGCTCTGGAATAGAATTCCAGTTCATGTGAGGCAGAGCACCTCACTGAATCTCTTCAAGAAGAATCTCGATAAGTGGATGGGGGATCGTAGGTTTGTCCCAGGGATTACTCCCGTGTCACTATTAGACAGAGGCACAGTAAACTAAACCTTAAAAAGGGCACAGTATACTCAAATCAAGGGGTGGCGTAAGCCATACAGAATCGGGCTAGGCTTATAATTGCCCCAGGGCAGATAGCCTAGTATGAACCTATGAACCTATGAACCTATAATTCCTAGAGTTTATTAGGAGACAAAACAATGGGAGGCTATTATGAATTATAGCTTATAGAGTGTAGCTATAGTGTAGGGAGATTATGTGGGGTGGGAGCAACAGCATTCCCATAGTGAAGTTAGGTGTGAGTGAAGTAAGGTTTTAAATGAAGAGAGGACCCTGGTGGTGTGGATGACAGGTGGGAGGGAATTCCAATGGTGTGCTAGAGAGAAGGACATTTGATGTTTGCATGGTGGATGGGCAGTTTAATTAGATTTTAGGAATTAGATCTCAAAAGTCTATTTGGTTGTTGCATTTTAAAGGTGGTGGCAAGAGAGGGACAGAGAGTGGGGGGTGAAAATAAGTTTGTATGCTTGGACAAGTTGAATCTAGATGAGGTAATCGGATAGCTCAACCCAATTCAGTTGGTGTAGGGCAGTGCAGTGATGGGAAGTAGATCTATGGCCAGTTGCAAATTTTGTCATTTTATTATAGCAAAAGGAGAGTTTAGTCTTGAGGGAGGATTGCAGGTTAGTAAGGATAGAGGCACCATATAGGGGATGGGATAAGGTAAGTGTTGGCGAGGGTGAGCCTAGTGGAGGGAGAGATGTAACGGTTGTGGCGGTAAAGCATGCCTATTTTTTGTGTGTTTTTTTTTTATATTTACTTGTAGATGATTATCAAACTTTAGCTGGTCATCGATCAGGACTCCTAGTAGTTAACTTTATCTGTTTGTGTTTGCAGACAATTCAGACTGCGCTTTTCTTATAACAATGTATCCACCAGCCAGGTAAAAGATAAAGGTGGTACAGCAGCTGAATACTTAGAGTGGTGTTAGGTACAAAGTTAACTTTAGCTGTTTGTGTTTGCAGACAGTTCAGACCCGGACTGCGCTTTTCATATAACAATGTATCCACTTAAACTATAAAGTCATCTCCTTCAAAATAAAATAAAACCTGTGACAGCATTCAGCTGTGGACTTTTGACAAATCATTCCAAGGCAAACTTCCTACTTTTAGGTGACACACTGGCAAAATGTCATGCTTCTCCAAACCTAGGAAATACTACTGCCTATGTGACGCTATTCACAAAAACCTTTTATAATCATGTATACAGTTGCATACAGGCAGCTGTTCTCACTCAAAATAAGCACAGGACAAACTCAAAAAACAAGCCACCCTGATGGAATCCCAACATCAATAGGTTGTATAAAAAAGGAAGAAAATCATAACCAAAAATAGGAAATGCCATGGCCAGTCAGCTGATAACTCCCTCATCAGACTAAATAAACAACTCAGGGATTGAATTAAGTCTACCAAAGCCAAATTTGAGGTAAAAGTAGCCTCCCATGCTAAATTCAACCACAATGCATTCTACAAATATGTCCAAAACCTCAAAAGCAATATACAACAATGGCTGATCTAATTGTAAATAGAGACACCTGTATTGAGTCGGGGGATATAGCAAATCTACTGGCCAATAAATTCAGCTCCAGTTTTGCCCCACTTTCTCCCCTAAGCACCTCTCAAGAAATATGCCAGCTATAGCTCCTCCAATTATCACTAGGGAGCAGGCCCTCAATGCACTGTCCAGGGCCACAAATGTTACATCAATGGGACCCAAAAATATTCCATGATGCGTCCTTAACAGTGTGAAATATGACCTACTGGGGCCCCAAAACACACTATTCAGTTATGGCCTCCAAACAGTTTTTGTGCCAAGTGAATGGAGGACTGTAACTATCCTTCTGCACAAGGGTGGGCCAGCCACATATCCAGCAAACTACTGGTGTTAAGCTTGACTAGTCTCATATGTAAGACCATGAAAAGATTAATCATGAACGTGAAAAATAATGATAGGAAGCCTTCAGACATTGGTTCCAACTCAGTTTAGTTTTGTGAAGAGTAGGTCATGCCTACTCATCCTGGTGGACTTCTTCAAGAGGGTCACCAAAGATGTGGATGAAATTAGATATAAACCTCCAAATCACCTGCAGGATAGCCAACTGACTGACATGTAGGGCACAAGAAGTCAGGATAGGTGACTCTACCTTCAAAAAAACAGGCCAATCAGTACTGGAGTTGTCCAGGGCTTGGTGCTGGGACCACTCCTTTTTGGCATCTACTTTTCTGAGCCTGGTTGACCAAGTTAGCAGACAAGTGCAAACTAGTTGTAAGCATAGAACCCTCCAAAGACACAAGCATCCTCCAAGAAGACTTCACACAGAGTAATAACTGGTGCAAGAGCCATGGTCTAAAACCCAATGCCTACAATTTCATAACAGTAACTTTTGGAAAGACAACCACTTCTGGAAATTACTGTATTGATAATACACCCTTAAGAATTGACCCTGTGGTCAGGCATTTGAGAATGCATGTAGACAGTGAATTGGCCTTTGATCATCATATGTTTACTGTAGTAAGGAAATTGTTCTACAATGTACAACTTATAAGCAAGAGTGTAGCATTTAGGCCCAAAGATGACATTGTTCCATTGTACTTAGCCCTCATAAGATGAATTATTGAGTACAATGCCTCCTTTGGTATGTACCTGTCCAGAAATATGTAACAACTAGAGCACCCACAGAGGTTCCTGACAAAAAGAACACATGGTGTAGGCAACATGTCATAAGTAGACCTCCTCAACACCTCATTGTTGTACTTTCTCTTCTACAGACTGCTGAGAGGCAAGCTACACCTGACCTTCAAAGCATCCTCTCATCCAGCAATTATGGACCTGTTGTACATCCATAAAACAAATGGCATTAGAAACACCAAATCTAGGCATATAAACCTAATCTGCAACATAAATAGGACATGTTGGAGGGATAGGTATATGTCTCAGAGACTACCTTTTCTCTGGAACAGACTTCCTATCCATATGAAGCAGAGTTCCACCCTGTACTTATTCAAAAATAATTTGAATCATTGTATGTGGAATTGTAAATTTACCCCTGGTCTGCCACCTATGTCCCTCTTAGAAGGAAGACATTTGTAAATGCTCAGTCACCTATCTCCAGCTATACCCCCAATAAAATGAGTGGTAGCAAAGCTGTCAAATATATTTGGAAAGATTTGGAAAGCATGGCTAGGCTTAAAAAGGCCCTTTAGAGTCATTAGTCTAGTAATTATCATAAACCTATAACCCTAGCAACATGATGTTTCATTGACATTATTTAAAAGTGTTAATATGGAAACTATTGGCTAATATCTGCTGTAAGTGCAAAGAGCTGCTACAGAAAAACAGTGTGCTAAGCAAAACCGAACTATGTGCACACTTCTGACATGCCAGATATTTTGATATGTAATGTTAAGCCATAAGGCTGACTGTCATGCAACTGAACACTGCAAAAATTAATTTGTGAGCTGGGTAAGGGGTACAAACAATATTTACTGAGATAAAGCATGTTATACCAACTCCAAAGCAATTTTCTAACTTGTGGCTGGCAATTGTACTCTGTGTACAACCACGACTACTCAATGTGTCTACCTGCATGGTTTTCTAAATCATGCCCTCTGTCTGAACCACATAACAGGAATCCAATGCAGGCTAAATCTTTCCGCTGAGTGTTTACACATAGAAAATAATGCAGTCATTACTCATATGAGTACTGGAAATTATTACTGTACGTAAAATAAGTATGACTAAGTCATATGGGAATGCTGTATGATAGTACTTTAAAAAGAAAGTATGCCTTGCTCCAAAATATGATAAATTGGACTTAAGAATGCTGACTCAAATGAAATGAAGTGAACAACTGCTAAATGTCATGTGCATCTAAAAAAGTTATATGAAATATATAGTGTTAAGTAATGATATCTGTTTTCTGGGTACATATTACATTGTCTAATTGTTAAAAGTTCGAATGTCATATGGTCGAACCCATATGATCGAACTTTTAACGGTTCGAAAGTTTCAACAGAGATCTCCATACAGTCCGAAATGAGAAGATTTCCCTTTCCTGCACTGTAGTACGATCTCGAAATTGGTATATTTAAAGAGCAGGAGATGTGTGTGTGGGGGGGGGGTACAGGGCGGCTTGCCCCCCTGCTTAAAATTGTCAGGTACGTTTTTTGTGTTTATTTTTTTTTAGATTTTCGAATTGTTAAAAGTTCGATCATATGGGTTCAACCATATGGCAGTCAAACTTTTAACAATTCGATAACATAATATGAACCCGTGTTTTCTTGCTTATGTTGTTCTCTTAGCCTTTATCAAAACTTAAACGAGGAAACTGAACATCATTTGCTTAACTATGGCAGAGATGTGTATGCACATACTAATTTGTGAGCTGGGTAAGGGGTACAACTACTGAGAGTAAAACACATGCTGCTATGATAGAGCACAGGGATACCTCCTTGGCTCCAGCCCTGATAAGTTCCATTAGTGGCTCAGGTACCTGACAGGGACAGCTCAAGGGAAGACAGGACTGTGGGGTGTGGCCTAATTGGATGGAGGATGTGGGGACATATGTGCATGATGTTCCTGGTGTTAGATTCCCTGATGGAGACATGGGAACCAGTGGGCATCTGTTGGGAGTATGGAGAGAAACATCCCTCATGACAGCCAATTGTACATCTGCTTCCCCCAAACAAGGTACTGTAGCATGCAAGGGTGGGTTGTTATGGACTTCACCTACCTGCCTCACTAATATAATGGACAGCCATAATTTGACATCATTTGCAGTCCCTTCACTTCCCCCAGATGCAGGGACAACAGTACAGTTTCTGGATTCACATGGAGCAGGACCCTACCTGATGGTGGATAGAGCCATGACTTGTGCCTGTTAAGGACACTGTAGAATGTCTCTTGCTCTGATTGACTCTACGCCCTCATCTAGCAAGGGAGTAGTCCAAAATGTCAACAGACAATGCAGCGGAACTGAGGGATGACAGCAGAGATTACAACAAGAAACTGAATTCGGCAGTAATACCACCTCACAATGTAACAATAGGAGCAAATGGTGACATTGTGAGAGATAGTACCAGCCTATATTCCTCTCTCTTCATCTACAGAAATATTTTCTTCTTACACATATCAATAGATAGATCTAAAAAGCTAAATTCCTTTTACTTGGGAAACTAAATGTTTATTGGCTTGGCCTACTTGACAGCAAACTCTCACAAACCTTCTCAATACATGGTCTAACATACTTAGTGTATTCTTCAACTCCTGGAAAAAGAAAATAAAATCCCTGTACAGAAGCTCTTATTGTTAGCCTTCATTCCAATATTTCTCCCAGCATCAGATCTATAAATATTTAAGTAGCACTCTTAGTGACTATTGTTCTGTGCTGATGTTCTTGTCATTTAAATATTCCGAACCTTCCTGTCTTTATCAGTGACCTAACCATCATGCTTGTACTGATTGGTCTGAGATATACTCACATCACCCTTGAGTTATCAGTTCTTTTATCCTTACAAAAGTCAATATACCCTGTAGGAATGGTTACTCAGGTGAAATGGCTGCCCTTGGTTAATATCTGATCTGATGTTTAAAAAAAAAAAAAGGATACTCTCTGGATATCCTGCAAGTCCACCAACAGCCCTACTACTCAGCAAAAATAACTATAACAGCAACTTAGTTACATAATATCTCTATAGTTAAAAAAGGTCAAATCTGACTTCGACATTTTTCAAAAAAGAGCTTTTCTATCCAACCCAGTAATACAGCAGAGAGATCAAGCCTGTCTTACACCATCACTAGTCACACACTGACAATTATCCCTGCTAATTTAACTCAACTGAATCCAGCCTAGTACGACTGCTAATATTCCTACTAGCATTTTCACTGCCAAGCTTCTATTCCCTTCCTCCCTCCCACTCTTCCCACACCCTCCTTGTCTAATCCCCTCTCAATATGGGAGGTTAGTATAATGGTTAAGGTGTTTACCTTACAAACATAAGGTGCAGGGTTTGAATCTCACATGGGGTAATTGGCTAGGCTGAAAATGGCCCACAAGGGCAGTTAGCCTAGTACTAACCTATGAATATACTTATCTCACTTTTGCTTCACATCCATTTCTACTGAAAGTCCCAAACAAAGCACCATATTAGTGGGAAAAAAAACATTTCCAGGTTGTGACCAGCTTGTTGGAACATTCTGACTGCCAAAGCGTACATCAAACTGCACTCCAAAATAAACTCAATGACTTTCATTATAAGGATTATAATGTAACTGCTTCAGTGATGAAACATAACAAACATATTCTGTTGATGTCAATAACTTTAGTGCTAACAAATGACCTGTATTCTATATCGATTGCTATCATATTCTTTTGTGTTATCTTTATCAGTGTGTGTGTGTGTGTGTGTGTGTGTGTGTGTGTGTGTGTGTGTGTGTGTGTGTGTGTGTGTGTGTGTGTGTGTGTGGATGACTCAACATTGCTTTGGAGACAATTGAGAAATATCTGGAACAATGTAAACTACTCATACATTCAAATAAAACTCAACTAATCGTATTTTCATCTCCAAACAATACTCAAACTAAAGCATTGTAACTGTATTTTCAGTGAATAATACTAGAAATGACTTACTACAAAATACAAAAGTGCTGGGAGTAATAATAGATCACTGATTAAGATTAAATTAGCACATGCAACATGCAGTCCAGAAAACTAACCATTATCTAAGAGTTTTCTATAAAGTAAAAACTATCTAGCACAATAGCATGCAAGACTATAGCCCAGACATAATCTACCTCTTAGTCTCCTACATGCCTTATCAAGTTTCACCAACCTATAGTCCTCTCAGATAGCTAGCTGCTACGATCTTATAATAAAACTGCAAAGTTTACAAGTAACAACATTAATCTAACATGTCACTGTGTGGCACTTCACTCCCTTAACTGGCTGAAACTTTCTTTCCTACTAGCCTTGTCTCATATAAAGTCAGCTCATGGCATCTTCAGTATTCCAGACTGATGCCCTGCTTCTACCAAGTATTAAACTGGTACGTATATTCCTAAGGGCCTGCACTCACTGAATCAACATTTAGTACTCACTGAAATATCTAAAAATGATAATGTTACTCTGTACAATGCAAATTTGCTAAACGGTGGTACTTGATCCCAGCTGATATCATAAATATATCATTCATAAATATCTCATCTTATCAGAAATTTAAAATCTCTTTGAAGCTGTATCACTCGAACAAATAGTCCCGCACTTGTAAACACCCCATTACCAAGACCCTTTCTTATAAATCCTGTCATGTGAATAAATTACAATCCTAACAAAATCACACCTACCAATATGATAGTACTGCCTTTGTACCATCCTCATTTCTAACTCACCACCTCATGCAAATAATCAAGCAAACTGTACTAAAGTCTTAAAACTTTCACTACAGAAATACTGTAGTTCCAGGTGTCTGCTAAATCTGATTCGGTAAAATATGCAAATGTTTTAGCTGCTGTATGTGTGCTAATATTACAATCAGAGTATATAAAGACACTGCAAAAATGCTGAATATTCTGTTGATGTATGTTATACATGCTGTATATACTATGTTCTATAGATGTGTCTGAGCTTAATATGCTGTAAATACTGTATAGTGTATGAAACATGATATTACCTGTTAAGTTATATAATCCTGATTGTTACTGTATACTAGCACACTCCTGAAAAGGAGCTTTGTGAGCCCCCACGCACGCGCACACACACACACACACACACACACACACACACACACACACACACACACACACACACACATTAGCTGTAACATGGTCATATAGTACAGTGCAGTGCATATGAGAGAAGGATTTATTCGACAAGTGACTTCTGCATATCTGTCCTCTAGCTACCTCCATTTTACAACTGTAATTACATGCACAGCAAGCTATGTAGGCATCCCCTGTGGTTTTTACAGATTCTGTCATATAACAGCATGCCTGCTTGGAGATGTGAAGTTTTCTATTTATTACACTGCTGGTTGTTTTTATGCTTTTATGGGATCTACTGGTGGGGGGGCGGGGTCCACTACTAATGGACAGCTCATTCCTGAGCTCAGCATGTCATCTGTGGCTTACAATGACAGCAATGCACACAATGAATGTCTCACGGCACAGTGACATTGTCAGCAACGCAATTTACAGGGAGTCTGATCATGCAAAGATCAAATCCATAGACTCACCTATACTTGGTACACATCCTTTAACTATGAGCCACATTTAGGCTACACAGGAGTCCCCATCTCAGATATGACCTGCACTGCCTCTGAAGTGAGCACACAACACACACAGTGGAGAGATGAAGCAGTGCATGTCACCACCATGACTTCATGTCTCTTCTTGACCAGAGTGTGACACTCACACTGGCATTAACCAGTGCATGTGTAGGTCAGTCATCCAGGCACATATAGCCACTACCAACACCACCACGGAAATGGCAGGTGTGCTGATTGAAGGATGATGTGCAACACCTGCATGGCCTATAGAATGGCATCCAGCACCTCTACAGTGACACTGAGTGCAGGGGCAAGGAATAGTCACTGCTGCTTTGGTTACTTGTGGCAAAAATTGCATATATTGGTGTGCCCATGCATCAGATAATAATCACCTTCCAGTCTGCTTCAGCAGATCCAGCTGTTGATGGCCATGGAAGAGACTAGATGTGAGATGGCCGGTTAGTGGCAAGGTATACTCAATATTTCTGAGACAACACCATTGTTGGTTTTGACCACACAGGTGTTCATGCTTGGCTGTGGCTACACTCACATAGGTTACCAGTGACATGCTTCAGGATCCACCCCTTGACAGCTAATCAGGCTGCACACTATTGCTCTCATCACTCTACACTGCTACTGTTCCCTGTGGATAAATGGAACACCACACCTACATGTGGCCATCATACCTGCTGTGGACACCGTACTTCCATTGACTTCTGAAATGGGACATTCTATCAGGCTACACACAAATTCTCCCATAGTTCCACACCATTCCTGCCAGAGACTGCATCAGTCCCTGAGATTGTAGCAGAGGTGTAGCTAGGGTGGGACAAAGGGAACAGCTGCCTTGGCTGCAAGGTATTAGAAGCCTTGACTAGCAGATGCCTATTGGTCAGCAGTACACTGCCATCAATGTCTGTGATATGGCAGCTTCACTATGCCTCTGAGGTATGTGATCACTGAATCTACACAACTTGTCTGCAGACTGCATGGCTACTACATCCATGTCCCATGACCCTGGCCCATATTATAGTGTTGTTGTCACCTGTCACTCTGTCTTTGAACCTGTACAAATGATGATAACTAAGCAATACACATCCCCCTAAGCAGTCACCCCACCTGTCTAAATAATGATGAGTGTGCCCTCCCCAACATTTAACCTGAATGGGCAAGTAAATGGATAATGCACAGTGTAGCCAGTCCATGCACTGTATTGTGCAGCCTTGGCTTCATGTTACATGTATCATTGTGTTCTGTGTTGTCTGTGTCATAGCGCACAGCTGTGGACCAAACACTGGCTATTTTCCAGTGCCGTCATGTATTGTACCGAGGTCTGCTTCAGATGTGGTCCTGCTGCTGCCTGTTTCTCCTCCAGCTGTCTGCCTTGCTCCTTGTCTGCTGATTCAAAATGTAAGGTGTGCTCTGCCCAAACGGCTCCCTGCTGCTGAAGCTGATTATGCACAACCATGTTATGTAACATAGTTCACATTACAAATATCTGGATTCAGATGTCAGATGAATACTTCAGTGCCACACCAAATAGTACACTACAGAATCGCTTAAGTTGACCAAACACTGGTTCCACAACATTCTGGGTCTCTATGTACACAGTGCTGTATGCTATCTCAGACATGGTCTTGGGAATTTGGAAGGAGTCATGATTCATTGTTCCAATGCATATTCAGCATTCCCTGCCACATACATCATTGAAATTATTACATATGACCTGCTATATGATTGCACTATGACTGTATATAGTGGGCTCTGTAACTAACGACATATGCACCTACTGAGTAGATGACCCTGTGGAAAGGCACCCCACATAAAATTGTGGTACAGTTTGAACATGTGGCAGGTATAAGAATCATGAGAAATGTCTGGGTGGCTCATGATCACATTATAGATGTTAACCTGTGGATTGCAAGCCATCTAGCAGTTCAGAGAGTGGAAGTTGATCTTGTTGATGTGTCCTTGACGTGTGGGAACTTGATGGCCATATGTGTGCAATCGATGCCTACAAGAACTTCAAGGAAATGGGTAATGTTGTTGAATGTCCACATAGTGGTGGTTCTATCCACTGCAGTCCATGGGAAACATATATAGTACTATGCATGCAGCATAATGTCAAAGACCTCTTGCAGGTTATGCAAGGCTGACATCTGTGAAATTCCTAGCATGTTCTCTGTAGATCACTGAAAGTGCCTGTAATGGGCATGGTTAAAGCTATATATACACTGGTGTCCATTGGGATGGACAGCCAACACATCTTCCTTAATTTGACATGTGGGCAGCTCATTTCAACAAGCTCTCATGTGGTATACGTATTGACAAGAAAACAGTCCAAAATCTGTTGGTCAGCCAAATGGTAGTACACTAAGCATTGGGTACTGTCTGCATTAGCTCATATGGTCACAGCATACCATGCCTTGGACTCTGACCAGCCACTAATATGTGCTGCCCTGCTATTGTCAATATTCTTGCTTGCATTCAGTGTCATGTGCTCCAGCAATCCCTGGTACTCAGAATAGGTGACTGACACACATTACATGCTAACATTATATATTTCTGAATCACTACACCATCCTTGATGGTGTCATTTGCACATTCATAGTTCCTCATTTGCATCTAGACTCTCATTTCCATACCACTATGCAGCCATTTCTATACCCAGCATACCCTGCTGTTCTAGGTTTTCCCCTTATAGGACCATGCTACTCGTGTCTCTGAAGCACCACCTCCATGCACATTTTCTCTCTTCACATCATTTTGTGCACTGTAGTGCAATAGCTCTCTGTGGACTCTGGTGGTGGTGCTGCTGCGGTAGCGTTGTCACCTCACAGTTAGACATTGCCTATTCGACTCTCAGTTAGAGTGTCTTCTGTGTAGCTACATGCGTGAATGGGCGTTCCTTCATTGAAGGTTGTGCGTTAGGCCCGGCAAGCTAGTATGTAAAAATCTACTGCCAATCATTAGCGGACCGGAGTTCCGCTGTGGCGACCCCTAACCGTGAAAAGCCGAAAGACACAAACAAAGTGCAATAGCTCTCTGTGAAATTCCAGCCATCATCTCATGAACAATTGCATCATTGTTGCATATTTCTGTCTCAAAATGTGATTTCAAGCAGAGAACATAATTTTGAAAAGTAACTGCAAATCATCTTTAAAGCTGGAATTCCACAATTCCAGTTCAGTCTTCAAGCCATAGCAATAAACTGAGTATTCTGAAAATCCATTTTAAAAACATTTAATGTGACATCATTCTCTCATAACCTCCAGCACTTCTGCTCCAGATTTATAAAGTGACATATATGCAACATCACCTCATTAACAACTGTATTGCTGCTGCACACTTCTAACAGAAAACTTATACAGCAACTGTGAAAATCACCTTTTAAATTGAAACTATAAGTGGCACTTCAGAATACATTTCAAAGGCCTATAACATAAATACTCAGAAAGTTTTGCTGTAAACGTTACTAACTACCAAAGTAGTAGATGGGGGACTATTTCTTCATTAGATTACTAAACATCAACACTTCTATGGCAAATCTGAATTACGTCATCTGCGAGACCCTGTCTCTTGAACAGCTGTACTGTTCTTGCACATTCAAAACTCATGTTCCTTTCTAGTTGCCTAGAGTCATTCTTCCTACCTCCAAAATATATATTCAGTGCTTATTGTTCTGGGTCACCCTTCCTGCCATCTTTATTCCTGTCTAGTGCTATGACATAGATGTCCTAAGTCTGATTATTGTCTCAGGCACATGCTGGGGTTGCCTAGGATAAATAAGAATACTGAGGTACTTCTTGCTCAGCTCTTTTGTTGGGGGGGGTTGCAGCTACTTCAAAGATCCCCAGTGGTGATACTGGAGATGTGCTGCTAGAGCTGATGCTGTGGTAGGTGGACAAGCAAAAGAGATCTGTATCCCCAAGTAGGGGGACTGTTCCCATTATGATGCTATTGTCCCCCTAGATGATGTCACCTACCATGTCAGGAAGGATAGGAACTAACAGATGAAAAGCCAAGTTGCAAGCAGTATATATGCATTGTAGACAACTCAGCTCTTCTCAGCTTCTTTCAAAGCTGCTGTCCACTTCTCCTTCCTATCCTGACAAAGATGCCAAAGGTGGCCATATCCAGGTAATACTGTATAAATCACCACAGTTTCAGTAACTTTCCTACCTCACCCTAACCAAAGTCCAAATTTTTTTTTTCCAAATCAAATATGTATCCAAGCTTTTAAATAGACTTTTGGATGTTGTGGGTCCTTCTTTAGGAAATTACAAATGACGTAGAAAGGATTATGATCGGGTATCTGTTCATAACCAACTTGATATGTGTGTGAGACATGGATGTCAAGAAATTTGTCTCAGTAATGAAGCAAAGCAAACTTTGAGAGGTGAATCCTGAAAATCAGTGTCAAGAGCATATATCAAGATGGTTATGATCAGAGATCCAATCATAAGTCTTATATCAAGGTGGTTATCATCAGAGATCCAGTGATGTCTTATATCAAGGTGGTTATTATCAGAGATCCAATCATAAGTCTTATATCAAGGTGGTTGTGATCAGAGATCCAATCATAAGTCTGTAGGACATGGAGATGTATCTGCTCTGATGTACTTATATGTACAGAAGAAAATATATAGCAGCAACATGTGTTCTACAGCTTTGAAACCTACGAAACACAGTACCAGCAAACAGGTAGCGTCCAGAAACGAATCATTACTTTGATGAATAAATGACTTTAAAAGGTGTAAACACACATCACTCTGCTTCACTTTGTGTCTGTGTATGTGTTTGTGAAGCAGCAAAGTGTTTATAGCTTGTAAAACTAGTTTGTTTCTTACTGCTGCCCTGCAGTGGTCAGCACTGCCATCTGTTAATGCCATAGTGTTAGGCTACACTGCTTAACAGTACTAAACGTTACTTAACAAAGTACCCTAACTTTGGGTATTAGTTGTGATTCTCTGTGTACTACACACACACACACGCATACACGTAAGCAACTCTTAAATGTTTAAATATCTTTGCTAAAAGCAAAAAGATGAATGATTGATCAAACTTATGAAATTCACCAATAAAAGTTAATGGAACACTAGCATTTATCTTACATTTGGAATATACCTTCTGGACTTTTATTCTGGTTCTGTAGATTTTGTTTTGCATTTTATTAACTACATAAACCTCTGCACGGTGGCTGAGCAAGTTAAAGATACAGTGTAGCGATTCCCCTCTTTAATTCAGTTTACAAGCATTTTAATGGTCCAGGACAAAGCAAAAATAATGTGGGTGCAATGTTTGTTACAACCAAAATGTCTATTAACTGACATATATATATATATATATATATATATATATATATATATATATATATATATATATATATATATATATATACGTTACTGGGACTGCAAAAATACATCCACATATTGTTTTGCTGTGAATAACATATATAAGCAGTGAATTTTGTAATAAGATTTTTGCATGGTACATTAATTCATCTTAGTAAAGCATACTTTGCATCATTGTAAACAGTGACAACTGCGCTGCTGAGATACCTTGATACTTATGTATACTGTTATAATTCAGGTACAAACACAAAGCTTTATTTCTTCATTCCTTTGTTTCCGTGTAAGTTCATAACTAATTACTACGCTAACAGCCCTAGTAATCCTAGGGCTGTTACCCTAGTAATCCCTAGGCACCTTTTTAAGCCTAGTCATGCTCTCCCAAATATATCTGTCACAATTTGATACCACAGGGTTATTTGAAGGCTTGGAGAAAGGCTTGGACAATTGCTGGTCAAACCTTTACTGGCTATCCATAAGAGGCATAGGTGTAAGAGCAGGGGTGAAGTTTCAATCCCCCATCCAGTGATCCAAGTCACTCTTGAACTTGGTTAGGAAAGAACTCTGCTTCATGTGGATGGAAAGCCTGCTCCAGATGAGGGGTGGTCTCTGAGATACATACCTGTCCCTCCAACATGTCCTATATATGTTTCAGATGAAGTTTAAATGCCTGGATAGGCATTCTCTGCTGATATTTGTTTTGTGGATGTACAAGTCCAGCAGAGTAGAATCAGATGATGCTTTGTACACTAGACATAGATTGCCTTGCAGCAGTCTGTAAGAGACCAAGTACAGAGATAATGCTTTGAGGGAGTCTGTATAGGACATGTTGTTTACGTCCTGTATTCTTTTTGGGAGGAACCTCTATGGATGCTCCAGTTGTTGCAAGTGCCTGGCCAGATACCTACCACAGGAGAGCTTTCTACTCAATGACTGATCTGATGTGGGCCAAGTACAGAGGAACAATGACATCCTTGCACATAGATACCATTCCCTTGTTTATAAGTTGTGTGATGTTCAAAGATTTTCTTACCACCGTAGATACACATGATGGTCAAAGTTTAGGTTATTACATTTCTTTTTATTTTATATTCAGTATACACTGTTTTTTATTTTGATTCAGAACTGTAAGTCTTTTCTGATTTTCTTCTGATCAGTGAAAGTCATATAGCCCATGTATGTGACAAAGTAATAGCACTCAATTAGTTATTACAGAAAGTTTTGTATGCAATCAGTAATTTACGTTGTCCCTCTTCCTTCTTCCAATTTTAATGCTGCAGTCAGTTACCAATCCAAGTCAACATTTTATTATCAAATCATGTCTTTTTTTAATTAATTTTTTTACAGTAAAGGATGTCCGAGTTGGTCTTGCACTACCGATAGAACAAATATCTGAAAACTCAAAGAAGTATTTAGAAACCAGTGGAGAGTGGGAACTAGTGAGAATAGAGGGTCAGCCAGATATTCTGAAGTTTGACATTGATGAATGGGATATCATCACTTTCTGGGTGAGTCATACATTCTTTCTAATTATACACACTGATGGGAGAAAAATGTTATATGCTTCAAGCATCCATCAGAAGCTCTGAGAACTCTGCTGTATAAAAACATCAGCTTGTTAAAAACACGTACCCTCTAGTGTCAAAAGCTACTAATAAAATATGTTGTTTCTAAAAGCACAGATTGCACATTTGCTTGTAAGAAAAGCTGATGAACCACTGTTGCAAACCAGTTTAATACAAACTCATCTTTTGAATTTATTTTAACATCTCACACCCTTGCAAGTCAAATACTCCTTCTTGCATTCAAGATTATGATGGGAAATGATGCTCCATGACAGATTTTAATAACAAACTTAAGAATCGATGAAGTCAGATAAAACTCACTAAAGCTGCAAGCTGCCTCCAAGTACTTTTTGCATTGTAAGATTAAGTAAAAGGACAGCGGTCGAGTGGTGTTTGAAAGACATGCATAGAATGGACATGCCTTCATTGAAGGTTGGGCGTTGAGCTGGCACCTCGGCACCTTAAAAATCTACTGCCAATCATTAGCGGACCGGAGTTCTGCTGTGGTGACCCCTAACCGGGAAAAGCCGAAAGATCAACCACATTTCTATGAAGTAAATTCATTCATGCCTAATTAGAAACAAATAGTTCTCCTAAGAGAGCGAGAGGAAACAAAACTCCTTAAGGCTAACCAGCTTCATTCAAGCTTTTGCTTTCTCCTAGCTTAAGCAAACATAGACCTTCACCTGTCTATGTCACAGTATCCAACTGTAAGCTTTTCCTACTGTTACTGGGATGGACAATGCAGGCTGGTGTCGATTGCCCCTATCCAAAGTGGACTGGTCAGTATGTACTTGCTAATAAGAACTACAATCACCAGCTCAGGTGTTATGGTGCTGTGCAAACCTCTGCTTATATCGTGGCAATTGACCAATCAAAACAGTTCTACCCTCCCAGGATGGGCAAGTTACCATTGGCCACTCACTCCCAAAATTCCCTACATAGTTTTTCCCATACCCAGGCTGATAACAGAAATATGATCATCTGGAATTACAGTCAGAGCATTATCCCACTATACATTAAAAAGGAACTTTGAACTGATAGAGAATAAAAATTATGCCAGCTATGCTGTTTACAGATTAACAATCTCCAAAGAAGCAGAGATGAGTGCTTCCTTCCCAATTGGTCTACCTACTATAAAATGTCATTGCATGCCTTAACAAGCCACATCTCTTAAATAATATATATAGTCACATGTAATTTTAACAACTTTCTATGTATCACTTCTTTGAACTGATAATGGCAATTTTGCAATGTCAAAATATTACTTTACTTAATGAACCTAAATGTATTTTCAGGAATCTGGAATATTAGATCCTTCGCAATGCTTACACAATATTAATAAATCCCAGTGAATCCTGGGTATAATTCCTTCCCATAATATAGGCTTAAAATTTTTTAGCAATTTCTTCTCCAGAGACCATAGCAAATTCTCTAAATAAAATCTAAATAAAACATGAATTTATAGATCCATGTCAATATATATACAATACATGTGTACTTCACATTAAATCAGGATTCTCTGTCTGGCAAAACCACCATGTCACTAAACTGAAATACATTCATGCTTTGATGGTCAATAATTGACGCAAACTCAGCACCTCCAAGAAAATAAAAAAGGCCAATCATGCCACTCTTAGGAACTCTTCAGTGCCAGTTTTATTTTTGAATAGTACTTACAGGGGACAAACTGCAGTTCATGATGCAGAAACTGCATGATCTAGGGATGATCCTTGGTGACAAGTTGACAAGCTGAAAAGTCAGATTTCAGTTGCTATTAAATCTTTTTGTTTCCATATTCATAATATTGTCCTTATCAAACTCATTATTCCATCTTCAGATCTTCCTGCTGTGGTACAGGCTCTTCTCCCACCCTGTTTGGATTATTGTAATGTCCTCTAACTGGGGCTTTCATAACCAGGGCTTGGCTGCCTGCAGCTAGTTCAACTTCTTCTTTTGATGTATCTTAGTCAACATGGTTTGGGACTCCTCTAGTTGTGGGATCTCTTGTCCTTCTACCATCTGTCTCAGTCCCTGCACTCAGTCTCACAGGGGTTATTAGCAGTTCCTCTGGCATGCCCTGACTCCTCCAAGATTTAAGCTATTGTTTCTCAGGATTCTGACCTCCAGGACTGGCTACCTGGTTGGTTGAGAGAGTCTCCAAGACTGAGTGACCTTAAGCACTCTGGACCCTTATTTTGTTGACCTTGCATTTAACAGCCCTGCTCGCACTGATTCCTGTTGTTGGTATTTGGATTTTAATTGGCCAATTATTAATTTAACTTTATCAAAAATTATGACATTTTACATAACGTTACACTAATTTATTATTTTAACAAAGTTTCTTTAGTGCTCTTACACTCTCATCGTGTTTGTCTGTGCTTTGTCATACAATTTATTGAGGAATACTATCATTTTTTAAACATCTTTCTTGAACGTGAAATGTTTAAAAACTGACATAGGAACATATGCAGTAAAAGAAAAGAAAAGATTCCTTTGTTATTTTCATTCAGTATACTGTACACATATGTTTTCTTTTTAACAATTTTAATTCACTCCAGTTCTCACTTCCTGCCTTCCCTTAAATTTCACTCCTCCTCCACAGCATTATTCTGCATGTATAGTTCCCCAAATTCCATTTATGTCTACGTAATGTGTTCCTTCCCTTTCTTAAAGATCTCACCTCCACTTCTTTTCCCACATTTACAATATTCAGTATTTCAGTTACAGCTGGTTTAGACCAGTCATTTTCAACCTTTTTATACGTGGGAATAGGTGAAAATAGGAGAATTATTTTGGGGACCGCTAAGGCAGAAATAAAAAGCATTATTTATAAGAACCCCATTAAAACAATCGTTGTTTAGCATTGTATGCCAATGTAGTATTCTCACCAACTGAGAAACATATAGATACACAGTGTGACCATAGGAATTGAATATACTAAGTGAGAAATGCTGATAAATCATTGCCAGGAGATGAAGTCTGAAACATCAGTCGTTTTTATGAGGAACAGAACAAAAATATGGGGCAAAAAATCTGGACATTCTGCAAAAATGTGGACAGCTGAGAGGTCTGCTACCTACCTACCCCTTACACATAAATACACCTATCCATAGCTCTTAACCAAAAAGGGACAAATCCACAGAAAATCATAGACACTTTTCATATATTAGTATTATTAACTTGAGACATTGACAAAATAACAGAACATGAGTGAATATGCATTTTTCTAAAGTAAAAGATAGACTGTAGCTCTAATTATTGTCATTATTTAAGTGTAATTCATCATCTGTTCTCCAAAAGTCACCACTTTTAGGTAGGATTAAGAGAGACAGAGCTAAAATTTCAGTTAAAATCAGAGACACTGAAGAGGTATGCACCTACCTATCTCCCTCTTACATACACACACACACACACACACACACACACACACACACACACACACACACACACACACACACACACACCTACCTATCTTACATACACAAACACCTATCTACCTACCACTTAAACAAACACACTCACCCACGCATGCACACACACACACACACTCACACACACACACACACACACACACACACACACACACACACACACACACACACACACACCTACCTATCACGTCAGCATTTCAAACGTCTTCTGGCATTCAGATTCCACGTACGTGGAAGACAAAGATGTAAACAGCAGGTCGCACAGACAACAGGTGTTGTGCGACCAGATGCAAAGGGCATTCTTGTTAAAGAAGAACACCCATAAAAAAAATGTAATTAAAAAATAAGTTTCTCATTTCACAGACTGGCAGGAAATTTCTGCTTGACCTGATCCAGTCCGTTGGCTGGCAGTTCAAAGACATTAGTTTAGCCATGATTTTCATTTCCTAGTAATTGTTTTTTTGGCACCCAACAGCATTAAACTTAGAAATAACTCACTATGATCAGGTAAGTGAGATCCTATATCCCAGCTCAAAAGAATCATTTCCTTAGTTAAAACGGTTTCCCCACAAACATTTTGGACAACATTTTGCCTTGGGCCTGCCAAGCCCACGCCATAGTCCTGACAATTTCAGTGCCGTATAAATCACTACTAGAACAGTGATGATCACTCAGTCCCTGTGTTTGAGGAGAGACACTTGTGTCCACACATTTTGTATTCAGTCAGACAAGTTCAAGGTGGGTGTGGGACTCCACCAATGGTATGACTTGTCATGCTTCCTACTTGTGATTTTCATAAAAAAGATATCAAAATATCAAGGTACAGCCAAGATTTGGGCAGTAATTAGCTTAGGGATGTAAGGGTTGCATCTTTGTTGTTTACGCATGATGTCCTCTGAGCCTCAAGTGAGTGTGAACTGCAGCATGCACAGAAGTCATTTGCTAAGTGTGACTTTTTTAGGATGAAACGTGACATCTTCAATTTAGACATCGTGTTTCACTCCCAGAACAGAATGGATTGCTGTCTGTATCTGAATGGGGAACAGATAAGTATTTGGGGGGCTTGTTCCTGAGTGAAAGAAGAGAGAATCAAACAATCGATCGGTACATGGGTGCAGTCACAGTAGTGTTGCAAGCACTGGGCTGACCTACAGCTGAAGCAAGAACTGAGTCCTAAGACAAATTTCTTAGTTTCTTAGTCAGTCTTTGATTGCATCCTCAAATATAGTTATGAACAACTTTATGTGATGACTAAAAGGATGACATTGAAAATACAAGTGGCAGAAATAAGGACTCTTTTTAGGACACATAGACTCATTATTTATGTGTGTGTGTGAGGAGTGAACTCAAAGAACACCCATGATTCATTTGTACTGAGAGGAATTAGTTGAGATGGTTTGGATACCTTGTGTGAATACTCCATGCATGGCAGTGTACTAGACATGACCCACTAAAATGAGATCCCAGGACAAACCCAAGACCTAGAAGGATTAAATATTTTATTTTGTAAAGGAATATCTGGGAGATCTCACAGAATGGTTGGGCACTTAGCCTGGGCTAAGCCTAGTCTACCCTGTTCAACCTGCTGCCCTTTTCTGATCAAGATTTTTACCAGAAGCAGTGGCTTGTATCTAAACGTATGCCCTTCCACAATCTTGTTTAACACCACTTACATTCTCATGTATTTTTGCTATCCTCTATATGACACCTAATCATTAGCCATATAAAAGTAGTCCTAAAGGGTTGCAGAGTGGTGTTAATAAAGGTCATCCACATTACTAGATACTGACTGATAACATTAAACAAAAACTGGACTCTGTTAAATCTTAAGTTCTTGGCTTGTGCTTACCAGAGTGAGTTATTACTGATTTCATTGGCCACTCAGTGTCAGACAATACTTCTAGATATAGCCACTGTTCCATGTAACAGTCTTTAATTGGAATGGGGCCAAGAAAGATAATGTGGAGCTACCACGTTAAACCAGTTCCATGATATTGACAACCAGGTCATTAAGGACAGTCTGAAAAACAAGTATTTTTTACCTCTCATGGCTATCTAGAAAAGATAGTTGGTGCTGTCATTGCAGTTATAAAAAGTAGAAATCAGAATTTAAAATCCATGTTTCAAAAATCACCTTATGTCAGGAGACCCACAGCCATGTCATCCAACAAAAATGAAGGCGTTTAAGCTTGTGGTATGTGCTTTTAGTGTCACTTTATTGCTTACAGTCTTTGGTACTTTAACCCTCTTACAGATAGCATGTTTGACCCTGGGGGACATTATATCTCTGTACTCACATATTTAGTCTTTATTTCTGATTGCACCAAGTGTAGCAGTTTTATGTTGAAAATACTACCAAGATTAACCACAAGAAAACTTGACCATAAATATGCAATCAAAAACCTAAGAATGCATTGGCTACACATTATTTGTTTTATCAGTCTTTTACCAAACTTGCCTTTGGTCCCAAACAGGGACGCTTAGGAAATATTTTGCACTGTAAAGAATATAGGCCAGATTCATGAATGCCTACACTAAGTGTACGCTGCTCTGAGTGAATAGAAAACACACGCATAACTCCCACCTTCTTCCTCCTAATGTTAGCTTTCCTACTGATTTTCTTGCAGCCTTACATATCAAGGGGGATTTATAAAGGTTGCCACAAAATGTAGACTATATCTAAGCTTAGTGTAACCTTTCAGAGTTATCTCATTAACACCTATGTTGTATGGAATGTCACACCTCTAGGAGCCTACACACGGTTTGCATTCTTGACCATTTTCTGAAAAATAAACTTAAAGAGCATATGATAGATAAATGTAAATAGTTTTAAACAGTGAAAACTATTAAAATTGCACAAACAGTAATGCTATCAGTAAGAAATATTCTTTGTAGTGATAATAGTGCATTCATAGTATTTCTGTAAATACTATAATATATCATAATGCACACAAATCCTATATTACATTTTTGTTAAGCTTTCACAAATTCTCATATCTTGGAAACTGTACAACCTAGGCATATATTGTTAGAACAGTATTGTTAACCAGACATAAGTTTTCACATGACAATAAGAAATTCATCTGTGAGTATGTTTATTTACAGAAATATGAAAACGTATGCTTAGTTCTATAATTAGGAATATAAGTAGCACTGAATATCTCTGCAGATATGCAACTACAGTGTAAATATCAAAGATAGTTTGAACAGCATCTAAGATTTTACCTGGTGTCATGCAACAGATTGTAAGTCACTTGGTCTTTGAAGTATTAAGTACATGTGGAAATATTGTTTATTTTCATAATTACTGACAAACATCTAGCAATAAATCAGATATAGTGCGATATAAATAGACATTAACAATGCATTTCTCTGTCTCCCACCATGGCATACTGCATCATATCCCTCAATAACATGTAGGGTTATGAAATTATGAACATAAATATGAAAATATGAATAATATGTGACAAATAATGATTCATTTATACAAAAAAGGCATTTTTAGGCTTGACTGTGTTAATAGACATCACAAACATATGGTAAGGATGTTCTTGAATACAGACCATGTGCACTTAGTGTATGTAGGCTTTCATGAATCTGGCCATATGACTGGCATTTTTTTTATTGAATAAAAGTCCTCAGGCCTTAATGGTACAGTTAATTTTAAGTGCATCTAAAAACAGAGCTTTTAAAATGCTGACTTATTTTCATCTTACTTTTACCATATGCATTTGTATTTAAGCTATCAAATACATTTTATTATTCTGCTTGTCTAGATGTTTTTATCAGTAACTTTCATCAGTTATTTCAAATGATAGTTTATAAATGTAGTATTTTCTTGTTTTTATTAGTTGATCTGAGACCATATGCTATCATACTACATTTTTAAATATAGTTTATCATTTTTTAACCATTATGAAGAAGTTCCCTTAGTATCTGGAATAAAAATGCTTAATGGTTTTATTAATAAAAGTTTGTTATCTGGAAGTGGTACAAGCTATGTTTTTCATGATTTACTATTTTGTGTACAGCTTTTACCTCAAACACATGCAATAGATTATTTTAATCTTCTTCTCTTTGACAAACCCATATTACCAAATGGATGTTATTTCATTTTTCCTATCTGATTATGGATCCAATTTGCTATTACTTCAATATCTATATTAAAAACAGAAATAGGTCAGTAGTTAATCACTCCAAACTTTTTCCTAATTAATAGTTATCTTTCCTCAGAATCAGTAGTCTAATACACTCCAACAAAAGTATCACAAATATTTGAATTAATTAATTCATAATAAGAGATATTATCATGGCCTTCTGTTTTAAGTTTCAGATAAAGTTGCACAATACCACCATCCCTTGTCTGTCTACACTTTGAAAATTATTTTTAGGCCTACATATTCTAATTATTGATCATTATAAAATACCTGTTAGTGATTGATAAAGTCCTCCTTAATAATTTTAATAGCACTGTTTTCATGTCTCAAAATAGAAACTTTTAGTTGTATTTCTTGTGTTAAGACTCAGCCAATATTGTTAGCATTATAACATATATTTTCCTTCACATTATGTAGGTTTATATTTATCTATCTAAATTTACTTGAATAAGCATATTTGGTCTTGGATCCAATGCAGAAAATAATTATAATTTGTGTGCTTAATGTTGCCAATTAATATATTCTAGCAAAGAATAGTATAATTTCTACTTTTGATTGTTCCCTCTTTTTCCAAAATTTAAACCAATGGTGAGCATTTTCCCCCAAGGTAAATTGTTCAAAAGTACACCATTTAGTAAATATTGATACTAGTTCAGCTTTATTAAATTTCAGTGATCAATAACATGTCACCAGTTGTTATATGAATATATTGCAATTATGCCATATCAGTGTTTGATATGTAACATAAATATAGCAGTTAATATCTGTTTAATGAGACGGGTCATACTTTTACTAAAAAAATATAAATATATTATAGAAATCATGAAATGTCAAGTATTCATTCAACATATGTACATTAGAATTAACATGCTACATCATAAATTATCAGATTTATCCAAGTGTTCAAAAATTTAAAATTATCACCTAGTGTTTGTAGATAATTTCATAGATTCAATCAGTTATCAAAGACTATGTAGCCTGAACTAATTATAAAATATTTTCCCTCGTGCTACTTGGATCAGCAATATATAACATGCTATTCCATAAGAAATGGGTAATAGCTTGATTGAAAACATCAAAGAACGTACTAGCTAAACCATTTATATTACCAGAATGATGAATGTAGCTATACTGCAATGTAATTTTGGGTATATTTGCCCATGTGAATGTATCACTCCCCTTTGTTTCTTGAATACAAATAATTCTTAATTGCTTGTATATCAGCTATGTATTGGTATTCTTTTGTTAAATTTTAAAATTCAGCTCATTTATATTAAAATAATCTGTAACCATTTCCTAATATAACAATATAACAATAAAAATCAAATGATTAAAGCAAAGATAAAAGAAACATTGAATCCAAACTGTTTGCTGATCTATGATATTTTGATCTTGGCAAATCTGTTTAAAATGTCCTTAGTGCAAAAGATACCCTATAACACCTGAAAACTGAAAGAAAAATAAATACAATTTCACTCCCATTTCTTCAGTTCAATTTCAGCCAAGTTAAGTAAAAGACATGTTGTTTTCTTTCTTTAGCCATAAATGCCACATCATTTTTGTAAAGGATTTCAATGTCTGCATAAATTCTGATGAAAGATTGAGAATATTGAACAAAAATTAGTCATTTTATAAACAAACTGAGTTCTTCTATTAAGAGTTACATTACTATAACTTTGTCTGACATTTTCACATATTTAATATCTAAATGTAGCAGTTAGATGTAATATGCTGTTAATTTGGGTCTATATTATTTGAACGAAAATTCAAAATATCGAACGCTGTAAACAGTAAAAATGCTGGATATTGATGTGTATTTTGTGAGATCGCAAAACACTGAAGATCTGGAAATTTGCCCTTTCCTCACTGTAGTGTGATCTTGGAGTTGGTATATATAATTAGCAGGGGATGTGGGGGGCACAGCCCTCCCCCACAATAAAGGGTTCAATATCATGCATTTTTGTTTGCGATTTTAAACTTTTGTTCAAATAATACA
Source organism: Protopterus annectens (assembly GCF_019279795.1). NCBI lineage: Eukaryota > Metazoa > Chordata > Ceratodontiformes > Protopteridae > Protopterus > Protopterus annectens. The sequence continues at coordinate 378,340,169 of NC_056734.1, read as the reverse complement.
GACCTGTTAATTTTATTGAGAAAACAAGTTCATCAAAGTTCATGCATTCACCTTGTGTTATCATTGTCTGAGGTACATGACCACAATTTGATGCACAGTGTCTACATTAAAAATATTTTTTCTCATATTTCTCTATTATTCCTATTATTGTGAATGCTTTTTTTTAATTCTGGCTCTAGATGCAAAAGTCAGTTAATTTATCATATAATGCTTTGAGAAATCTGAGTAACCCTTGAATTTGATATTTAAGTTGCTTGAACTTAAGTATGATGACCCTTTTGTAGCTATTCATCTTTTTCTCACTTTGTTACAAATTCTATCATTTATTGAAAATGCATTTATTTATGGATGCATGCATGTATGTATAATTGTATGTGTATATATTTGTATATATTTAACTTTGTTAACCAAGTAGATGAACTGGGTCAGAAACATCTTCCACTATAGCTCTTGTAAAGTGGCAGTAAAAGCTTTTCAAAACAAGACTGCAGACATATTACTTTCTAAGTTACATTTCAAACCAACACTTACATTCCATTTACATTATAATCAACATTTACAGTTCAATAACTGCTATAGTTGCACGTTTACATGAATGTTATTTACACAAATAACTGCAATCTCTGTAAGGCTACTTGTCCTAATATATTTCATTAACAGTCCAATACCTACTATAATTGTGCTTTAACTTGAAAGTTATTTATCCAAATCACTGTATTGTGTCCAAGCAAACTAGCAGTACTTAATCACAAATTTACACTGGCTCCATAGCTGTTTGTTTGCATCATTACAGTCACATGTTGCTGATGGAATCCATATTGATTGTCTGTGAGTGTATTATACTTTTGCCTGCAGATTAGCTTTTATGGAAATTTGGCTAAATAACAAAAGATGGCGATTGGCCAGTAGTCAGTAACTGTGGTGGGAGTAGCTTCTTTGAGGTGGGGCAATACTAATGAGTGTGTAAAACTAAGTGTAATGGATTTGGTGGTGAGTTTAAAATTAGAGGGGTTTAAAATGGTACTACTTATTGTTAGCAATTTGGGGTGTAATATATGGATAGCTGTGTTGTAATTGCAGTCTGATTTAATTAATCATGTCTTTTTGAAAAAAGGTTTTAGAGTAGAAGGGGATAGGAAATGTATTTCTGTGGGGGTCATAACAAATGGCTGAGGAATGCTGTTAAAGAATTATGTTAATGGAAGAAGAGGAGGATACAGTATATATTGCCTTTCAGTCTAGTAAAATTTTTATAATGACCTTTGCATTGATGGTAAGCTTTTGGAATATTTTATTAGTACTTATGTCTCCAATAGCCTTTCACAACATTTTTCTTTCCTGGAGTTGCTAAGTTTTCATAAAGTATATGTAGGTCACTTCAACTGTACTGGTGTTTATACTTGTGCCTTTTCTTAGCCCTCAGAAGTGTTCTCTTTTACTTTGGTTGTTAATGCTGAGTCTAGCTACACCTTGTCTCTGGTTTTAATTTGTGCTTCTAGACCACTTGTTAACCATAGTATTTTTACTGGATACTCACTGCTTTGGTAGAGGAAACAGCTTAACTTGAATGTGCATTACTTACATTATAGAAAGGTGAGAGTGCTGTGTTTTGATATCAAGAACTGCATACCAACTCCCCGTTTATGAATTGTAGTTCTAGTTCTCATAATGATTCACTGGTTTCAGGAAGAGATACACTTCAAGATAATAAGAACCAGACAATGGTTAATCATTATGTTGAGAGAACTTTTAGGACTGATAATTCATCAGATATATTTGTGTAACTACATTTCAGATTGTACTTTTGCCTGTCATAGAATTATTGTACTAACCTGCTTTTCCAGTTAGATGCCCAACTATTATAAATGTACTTTTAGTTTTGGATACTGCAGTGCTTAAGGTCTCTTGAGCTAACATAAAATGATGATGGGATCTATACTGTGGCAGTGAATAGTTCTGCATTACAAGTCAGGACTACTCTCATAGTCTCATAGGTGGTATTATTACTAGCAATTAGTTTGGGGTTGAGGTTCTCCTCTTTATTAACTAACATCACTACAACTACTCCATCTCTCTTACATGCCTGACTGCTTGAGAAGATGTGATTCTTCTTGATAACACAAGAGCACATCCAGCTGTTTTTAGCTAAAATTCAGTTAAAGATATTATTTTTGGAGTTACAGGTAGATAGCTACACTTTCAGTTGTTGCAAAATTGAAATTTTGGCTTGCTATATCTATATCTGCTAGGAATAGTCCTTTTAGCTTTATTGCTGATCCATGAACATTTATGGGGAAAGCAGGATTTGAGTTATTGTTTATGGCGTGCATAGAAGGCAATGGACTTGGATTTAATTGCATGTCTCCTGTGTATACTATCAGTAGTGTTATGTAAGTTACTTCATGAGCACATTTTAGGGTCAAAACTGGGCATTACTTTGATAGCCAATTCATTATGGTGATATAGTTCTGTTAATTTGAATAAATATAATAAAGAATAAATTTTCAGGATTTTAGTGTTCTGATTAAAATCTTTGCAGTTAAGGGAAAGCAGGGAACAAACTTCTGTTTGAATTGTCATCTTTTTGCTATAATGCACTGATTTTGTAAGTCACAGCCTTATCATTGCACTTATTACTATGTAGTATATAACACTCCCACCACTGACTTTTTACCAATAAACAAGTCTACCTGCTCCCCTGGCTTTGGTGTTCCTCCTTATAGCCAAGCTTCTTGTAGGATAGTGGTACATCTACTTAGGGGGTTGCCTGCTTTATATAATGTAATACCACTCTTCAGAAATCCACTTCAGAGAAGGTCAACATTTAAGTAGCACTATAGAGGTACTTTAATCAGATTAACTAGATCAGAATAAATTCATATACCAAGTAGTTAAAACTGTAAGAAAACATAAAACAGCATACTTCCTTACAGAGTTCTGGTGTTTCTTTCTACTTCTGTAACAGCTCTTGATATCTAATGTGCAGCTTCATTCCAGAATAAGACTGAGAATCCATTTACTTAATTCAGTTATCAGTTGTAAGAGTAAATTATGTAGTCTCATCCATTTAGTGAACTAAATAAATCCAGAAAATTCAGGATCAACAAGAGTAAATGATCGTGGCAAAATGACTCATAAGTGTCCATGTAAATCTGTACTTCATTGATTTTAGAATAGTAATTCCATTAAATAAAAAGTCCTTCCATCAAGTAAATGAGTCTTTCATCAATACTATCATAAATCAAATGGTATAAAGTAGCCATGCTAAAGGCTTCCTAATGAAATATCAGCACTCGAAATGCTGCATGCAGCCATGTAGAAAAAACATGAAAAATTCAGGAGAAGAGTGAATTGCAAACATTGCCCTTCTTTAAACTTTTTTTTTTGCAGTGGGGACAAGCCCCCCACCACTGAACTTATATATACTAGCACTGGGATGACCATATCTTGGAGTAAAGGAATTATTCTAGGAAATGGCCATCTCAGATTTAATATATGTAAGTCTATTTTTGGACATTGAGTCTCCAGGTTTCAGGGCTCAACTTAGCAGGTCCCAGAATTTTGAATGGTTATCCTTGCTAAATACCAAGCCAAGTGAATAATGCACAGTGGATAGATCCAAAGGAAAGTTAAAGCAGCATAGTCAGTAAAAAAATTTATTTATTTGTGAACTTCATCAGAACCTAAGTTGGTATCATAAAATCAACATAGGTTTTGAAGAAGTTCACAAATAAGTTTCATGGTGGACAAAAGTGCTTGACCTCTTAATGTATAGTGGCTAAATAAACATTTTTACTGACTATGCTGCTTGGACTTTCCTATCCATTGTGTGCTATTCACTTGGTTTGAAGTTCAGTCAATGCTAGTCAGCCATTTTGTTTAGTTAGCCATGCTACATGCAGATACTCAAAGCTTCTGAAACATATGAGTTTCACTGAGTAGAGGTGGGGAATACTGGCATAAGGCAATAGGAACAACATACTTTCAGCTTTTTTAGAAGAGCATAGTACAAAACAGTTTTATATTTGAAAGTGCCCATGTTATGACTGGTCCTCTATGTCACTTAACTTAATGATGTATCTAGATCTCTTACTCTCCCTGTCTTTCTTCTATTGACTCAGTAATGTTTATAATTGACTTTACTAATCCAAGATAACTTGCTAAGTTATAACTGAAGAGAATGGAGAATGGATTACTTCTCTACCCACTTCCCTTTCAAGACAATCTGTTCTTTAAGAGGAAGCGCTTGTTTTTATTTGGCTCTCTCGATTTTTATTGGCTTTCTTCAGTTCTGGTTTTAGCCATAGCTTGTTGTGTAGCTCATCTGTTAACAGATTTACTGATGATTTTGTGCCATCATCATTTTTATTAATCTCCCTGATTATCATGTGCCTTGCTGTTTTTGGCCTTTCTGCATTCTTAGTCTGACATAAGTTGTATACATACGTTTCTTTCTTCATCACAATCTTCATTTACTACATCTCTAGCATTGCTCTGTGTCAGGTTTCTTACATATTTTCTGCTCCCCATCTTGTTAGCCCCTTCTGTCTCAAAACTTTATCTCTGTATTACTACATATTGTTTATAATTCTGTTTCATATTCTGCCAAAATGATTTTGTTTGTTGTATTTTGCTCACACTTTTTTCAAGGGCTGTACAATGTCCCTTATGAGTACAATATCTGTACTCTTTTTTTTTATAACATTGTCTCTTCCTTATTGTATTTAAGCTTGTTTTTTTTCTGCGTACATTTCACAAATCTGTTTTTGTTTTCCTATTTCTGTTTGTTTTTGTTTTATTGATTTCTTTATCCTAATATGCCTTGATTTTCAATGCTTGCGAAATATCAGTTAACTCCAGAGCTTGTCTAGGATCATCATTAACCTCCAACTGGCTCAGGCCTGCATTATCTGTTTCTATTAACATCTAACCAGTCACTTGCACTTTTTTTCTGTACTCTGATTTTTTTCTTCTGTGTTCAGACTGATTATTTAGCATGTCTAGCACTTTTTGCAATCTGCACTATGTGTAAAAATTAAGTGGCTTATCTAGCATTTATTTTTATGCATGATGACTTTGAATAGTGTTGAAATCTTGCTACCCATTTTTTCCAGTGTGAACTTACACACTTTCTCTATCAAAATTTATTTCAGACTTTATCAGACCTAGGATTTGCTTGTACATCTTTCCCATTTTCTCTGTAATTAAATTTTAAGTTTTTTTTTTTAATTCCTGTCACAGTGTTATATGTCTTTCTTCTGATATGAACATGTTCACAATGATCTTTATAAAAGTTAAAATAAAAAAAAAGCTTTGAAGCTTTCTCAGCTATATTCTCCTGTGGTAGTTTTTACTCTTTTGAAACAGAAAAAAATCTCTTTGACTGTATAAAATACTAGAATAAAGTTGATTGTAACAAATAAAATAGTGTGCCAAGTCACCAGATTCTTTACTATCCTGTTTGTAGGCCTGGATGTTGCATAAATCACTGAAATTCACAACATTCAATACAAAAGAGTCAATGCACAGACTCAAGTAGTAAACATAATAGGAGTCTATGGTTTTATGCTGGATTGCTCATGCTTCTTGATGACATCTAAATAAATTCACAGATCAGGGAAGAGGCAAACCTGCAGAGTACACTTACTTGATAGAGAGCTTTCTAGCACACATAACTATGTCTAGTCAACAGAACATTCTTCTAACCAACTAACATGTCTTTTAAAAATCTTTTCTTTTGGACAGTAGTTCTTGATTTTCATAAAGAACAGCAGAATTACTTACTTGGTATTTATTTTTTTTGAATATCCTGCAATGGCAGAAAAAGAACATTCTGATACATTCCCCCACAGCACTGTTGCTGCCCAGTGCCCAACTAACAAGTGGTCATTTTTACTATTATTACTAGTAGTAGTAGGTTGCTGCCTGCACCTGCAATGAGGTGTGGCCATTGGAAGCATCCATTCCATGGACCCAAGAATATCAATGCCCTAAGCTTACCTGCATACCACCCTAGCTGTTGCTGTCAGCCTCAGGCTCCATCAGGGCTAGTGATGCAGATGGCCTCCCACCAGCGTGTCATCCACAGCCCTCCCCCAAAAGCAGTAGCAGACAAAGCCTTGTCACTCTTCTCTTCTAGCTGATCTCTATCAGCTGATAATCAAACTCAGGTAACCTGGTTCATAGCCAAGGCTTTATCCTTCTATACTAGTGGAAGTGGCAAATAAACATCTTTTGAGAGTCTTTGAGATGGTTTTCTTCATTCAAATTCAAACTAACACTGATGATGGATTTTTAAAATACCATAAATTTAACGAAAGATAGTTTTGGTTGCTTTGCTAGTTTCAAATTGTAGTGGCCAAGTTGTTTTTATATGGTGTGTGATCACATGAGTGTATCAGCTGCTTTGTTTAACAGATACTAAATTAATGTTCAAAGAGAGGATCCTGAGATTATGGTAGCAGTTTAATTTAGTATTGATGGTTACAAAGCTCAGGTTGGGTAGCATAATGTTCATTTTTACGCCAAACTAAGCAATAAATAGCATCAACGATCCCCAATAAAAGAAATGGATAGGAGATCTCCTGCCTGTGATTACCACCCATTTCCAGCAGAGCAAACATTAATATGAATATGGAAACTAGAACACCAACTTACCACATTATGAAGGAAGGAAGGGAGTTATCGCATTCTCACTCTGTTGGTGCAAGACATCATCAGACTCTGAGACCATGATCATCCCTCAAGTTTTTTTTATTTTTTTTTTTTAATTTGCCTCACTTTGCTCCTGCTGTCTGACATCTGCCCACACCTATCTTGGCCAATTGACCCATTTGTTCCCTTTAACTCAAATGAAAGTTGGCCAAGGTGGACATCATTCAGGCACCCACCAGGGCTTTGAATTGTTTCTAGTTTTTGCTACTCACTAACTCATGCATGGGTAAGCTACCACAGGCAGCCATACTATGGACTGACCACACTGAGCATTCCCCCCACTTCCACAAGAGCATATTACAGCAAGCAACCTCATTGCTTGCCATAAGGCACCACAGATGTTTGGTTCCTGGTCTCCACTACGGGTGATCCTATCCATGTGAGTGTTCCATGTACATGTGCAACCCCCCCAAGAAATGTGAGAGTGCCCTGCCCATTCATTCCTCTACCTGTATCTAGCCAATCTGTCTCATCCAATGCTAAATGAATCCCAGATGCCTGAGTGGTAGCCGAGGCTCCATCTCTCTATATTATGCAGCAGTGTATCTATCAAGCCTTTTACAGGAAGTGGGACTAGAGTCAGTCAGTCAAAAGTGTAGCTGGCTTAACCAGCACCCTGTGCTATACCCCCTCAGCTCCTCAACTGAAGACCAAAAAAAAAAGCACTTTAATGTATTAAGCCAGTCACTGTTTCATTGGCATAAAACAAATCCATGCACCCCACACACATACACACAGCTCTTCCAAAAGCCAAAAAAAAAAAAAAAACAGACACTCCTTCTAGCTAGATGGCAAGATGCATAACACCTCCTCCTGCCCAAACATTCAAGTACCATTTCTGTACCCTGCCCCCTTACCTCCTCTGACACATTCAAACCTGAGTGCTGTAACACTCCATGTGGGGTCTAAACTCTGGCAAGAGTTGCTACAGTTTATACTCTGCCTGCACAGAGAGCTGTGGTGCTCAGGTTTTAGTTTTAAAAAAATCCTTCTTGAAAACTGTGGCAAAAGCTTATACAATGTCTGCACAGAGTGGTGCTTATGGTTCAGTTAAAAAAATTCCTTCTAATAAAATGTAGCAAACTGTTTGCTACAGTGCTACAGTGCTCAGTTTTTAGTTTAAAAAAATATATACTTTTTTTACCTTTGAAACTGTGGCAAACTGCCAACTACAATGTAATATGCAGTTGCTATAGTTTAGACAACACACAGAGAGCTACAGTGCTCAGATTTGATCACAAGTGCAATCCTGGCTTTTAAAAGCCAGTATTACATTAAAGAAAGTTTGGTATTGGCTGATCGCACCCCAACATTTTGCACCCAAGGCAGTTGCCCTTCTCTCGCCATCCTACCTATATTACTGCAGTCAATGCCATACTCAGATTTCTCTTTGTAAAATTAAGTTTTCCAGGTATTACCATAATATCTGCACACAATTCTAACTTCTATAGCAAGACTCTCCTTATTCATCTTTCCCACCAGCTTTTCTGTCTGCCCCATTCACATGTAATCTTAGTTTCTGAATTGGTATTTACAACATCTACTGTCAAATGTTTTACAGCCATTCTTATACTAACCTCATCTACCTCTAGATTTCACATCAAATTTCCTCATATTTTGAAAAGATTTTTGTTCATTGCTTTTAAATATTTGTCACGTGATCTGGTCTGCTATCCTTCAGTCATTATTAGCACTGTTTCTTATACCTTCTGCTGCCTACGATATCCTTCCATGTTCAGAGATTCCAGATGTTAGCATAGTATCCTTCTGTACCATGCAGATGTTAACATAGTACCCTTCTGAACCATAGAGATGTCAGATGTTAGCATAGTATCCTTCTGTACCATACGTCATAGAAGCACAAGAGTGCCCCAAAATGTGGTATCCATTTAGGCTTGTTAATAATGTTGCTTCAGTGATTTTATTAAAGAGGAAGAGTAAAAGTAAAGCTCCTCCAGTTATTCTCTCCTATCAACACTATTTAAACTAGGGGCAAGAACATAAGTGAATGACACTAGAAAGTGTGCATCTGCTAAGAGGCTGTTGAAACAAAAGTATTGTTGTTGATATAAATTGAGAAATATCCTGCCCATGTCTGGGATTCATGATGACTACTATGCTTCTGCAGAGAAGAGGGCTGTGTTCTCTGGTGCAGGGGTGTTTGCACAGTTGCGCATATTTCTAAAACAGAGTGCAGCACAGCATGAGTAAATATTGACATAGATCTGCTCCATAATGAGGAATATGTAGCCAGCTATCTACATTTCACACACAGATTATCAAGAGACTGAGTAGCAATTCATAGATTTGCCTCTGTGTGAAAGGCCACGTAGCCAAATCAAGCAATGTAATATATAGTACATCTGTGTCTTGGATCCTCCCTACCCGATATAATATAGTCCTTATTTTCTAGGTACCAGTTCACCTTCACAAAGCTGTTATTGTTTGAAATTAAGTTTTCACTTTTATTTTGTATATTATATTATACCTCATAATTTTCTGTCCCCCTCCCTCCAGCCATTTTGTTACAGCCCATTATACATCCATTCAATATTCATCAATATTATTTTTTTCTGTGAGCTGATGTGATGCATTTCATTGCTATTGCATGTGACTGTTTATTTATTTTTCCAAGATGGCTTCTGTGTTTTATATATCATATCTGACAGCATTTTTCATTTTTGATATGCTTACCTAATTTCCTGTAACACATACTATAACTTCCAATTTGTCATAAAATATTAATTTATAAGTTGTTTTTAAATTCAGCTTTCCCACTGAGTGAAAATGTCTTGTTCTTTTTTTAATCAGTGTTCCTTTCTGATTAGATGATGAATAATTAAAATAGCCACATTGTCATTAAAATCACAGATCCATTCTCTTGTATACATAGGTGGTGATAAAGAGGAGGCCACTGTTGTACGTTGTTAATCTGCTGATCCCAAGTGCATTTCTGATGGTCATTGACATAATGAGCTTCCACCTGCCGCCACACAGTGTAGACCGAGCTTCCTTCAAGATGACACTGCTCCTGGGTTATACAGTCTTCTTACTGATTATGAATGACCTGCTTCCCAGTACCACTAATGGGACACCACTGATAGGTAAGGCATACAAATGTCTCTAGATTTACCATGTGATGCATGTCTAAGAGCAGAAAGGAAGAAAAGCTTCAGTAATGCAGTTCAATACAAGTGCTATAACTCACAACAAATAAACAGAAGCACACCTCATCACCTATCCACCCACGTTCACATTCCAAACCCACCCCCTCCCCACCCCTCACCCAGCATCTTATATCTTCCTTCTCCTACCAGACCTTATAATGCAACTCCTATTACCACTGCTTTTACAAGCACGCAATTCCTTATCCTATAGTACATCCATACATACATCAACCTAAACAGCACCTCATATCACACAACACACACTAGAAGGCACACCAATATCCATATAAACTTTAAAATCTGCTAAACATTATTGAACAGTAGCACTATTATACACACTAATAAGACCCACCTACCAACTGTTGACAATAGAAAAGTAGTCTACGTATCCCTTTCAAACTTAATGCACACTATTAAGAACATTTTTACTCTCAATATAACACTCATCGCAGGTGACATACACCCAAACCCAGGACCTCCACTCACTTCCCCTCCCAACAAAACTCAATCTGATCTACTAATCATTAATATTAACACCAGAAGTATCTGCAACAAAGTCCCTGACCTTCACTCATTTATAACCCACTACTCCCCTGACATACTTAGTATTACCGAGCCATGGCTAAAACCAAATATACCTAGTGAAGAAATCCTCCCAGCAGGTTACAATATGATAAGGTTAGATAGAACAGGTAGGAAGGGAGATGGGGTAGCAATTCTAGTCAAAGACACACTAAACCTCCAGCCACTCCATACCCCTTTATCAATATTCCAAAATGCAGAAACCATAGGTTTTACCCTAGCACTAAATAATGACAAAAAAAATAACATCCTCTGCAGCTGCATTCCTCCTGGAAATAACACTCATACCATAGAAGAAATCTTTCAATGGCTTAGTAAGAATTCTCCTCAAGAAACAATTTTATTAGGTGACAGGCTAACCTGTAACTCAAGCAACCCTGCCAACCAAATTAACCTCTATGGATTTACCCAACTAATTCAAGAGCCCACCAGAATAGACAAAAAGACCCAGAAACAAACCATTATTGATTGGACATTGGTGAAAAGCCCCAAACATCACTATCAGACTGGTTGCTTACCAGATGGACTTAGTGATCATCACCCTAGCTAATCACCCTAGACATCCACATCCCACCCCCACCCCCATTAGGGAAGCCATCGTAAAAATTTTCTCCAAAGCCAACTTCACACTTCTTAAGACAGAAGTGGCAAACTTCATGGCACCCATGCTGATGGACAATAGAGGTACGACTGCTGAATCCAATACAAATGCACTTTATAAGCTCTTACACAAGTGCATGGATCGTGCAATCCCTAACAGAACCAAGATGCTATCCTACAAAAAAAGGAAGCCAATCTGGTGGTCCCCTGCAAAAAAGAGTAAAATCCCATGATTGGAGGAACTCCATGGTCAGCCTCAGTAAGAAGCTGAGATGCCTTATAAAATCCTCCAAAGGTAGTTACAAAAACAAAATCGCCATGGATTCTAAAGACAACCACAAAGCATTCTATAGCTATGTCAAGAATCTCAATGGCAACACTCAGATCTGCTCTGAGTTACAGCACAATGGCACAAAAATTACAGAACCAACTGATATTGCCAACATCCTGGCAGATAGGTTCAATGCTAACTTTACCCCTCTCTCACCCCCTAAAGGGCCCATCTCTATACCGGAAGAATGCAAAGTTCCTGCAATCATGGCTGCACAGGTAAAAAACACACTCTCCAAAGCCAAAAACACAGCATCCATGGGACCTGACAACATCCCAGGTTGCATTCTACACAAACTACAGAATGAACTGGCACCCCACCTAAGTACCATGTTCAATCATAGCCTCACCACAGGCGTTGTGCCCACTGAATGGCGCACAGCAATGGTTATCCCACTCCACAAAGAGGGAGCCACCATGGACCCCAGGAACTACCGCCCCATTAGCCTGAAGAGCCTGGTCTGCAAGGCTATGGAACATATCATCATGGAACTTATAAACAATGACATTGGTAATCTCCAAACCCTGGTCCCTACCCAGTACAAATTTGTAAAAGGTAGATCATGTCTCCTAAACCTGATAGACTTCTTTGAAGTGGTCATCAATGCTGTAGATGACAGTAAGGTGGTTCATACAGCCTATCTAGATCTCACGCTAAGGCTTTCAACACCATCCCCCACTCTGGAATTATAGATAAACTCACTAAACTAGGTATAAATCCCTATGTCACAAGATGAGTTGCTAACTGGCTCACTGACAGAACCCACACTGTGAAAGTAGCAGACTCAAAATCCAACTTCAGGCCAGTGACAAATGGAGCACCACAGGGTTCAGTCCTGGGTCCTCTCCTGTTTGGTATCTACTTCTCTGAAATACAGGCTAACACAGAAGGTCTTTGGCTAACAAAGTTCACAAATAACTGCAAACTAGGAGCCATAATCAAAACTCCTAACAATGTGGACATCCTACAAAAGGGCCTCACTGAGGCAAATGCCTGGTGTCAAAGCCATGGCCTCAAGCTCAATGACAAAAAGTGCATTGTCATCCCTTTTGGTAAAAACTCTGTACCCATGAACTATCACATAGGCAGTAGTCTACTTAACACCAAAAGTATGATAAGAGACCTTGGGACACAGGTGGACAGTAGTCTCCCCTTTGATAATCACATCACCACAGTCGTCAGGAAATCCTTCTACATAGCACACCTCATCACAAAAGGTTTCTCATCCAGGAAGAAAGAGGTCATTGTTCCCCTCTACTCATCACTCATTAGACCCATTATAGAGTACAATGCCCCTTTTGGTATGTACCTCACAAGACATCTACAACAACTGGAAAGGCCGCAGAAATACCTCACAAAGAGGATTACCAGCCTCAAACAGATGCCCAATGCAGACCATCTCAAAAAACTTCAGCTTTACTCTGTCGCTTATTGCTTACTCAGAGGTGATCTCTGCCTAACATACAAAGCTATGTCAAAGCCAGAGCTGTTGGACATGCTCCACTTAAAGAAATCCCAATCCCTCTGAGCTACATGCTCTAGGGACCTAAACCTTGTCACCACAATAAACAGAACACGCTGGAGGGATAGATTTCTGTCGCAGAGACTTCCCATAATCTAGAACAAACTACCTATCTATATCAAACAAAGCTACTCATTAGCACTTTTCAAGAAAAATCTTGATGATTGGATGGGAGATAGGAAATTCACCCCGGGGATCACTTCTGTGGCTCTGCTTGACAGGGGCACAGGAAAATTATTTTCTTGGGTGGCAAAAGCCAGGGTACCATTTGACTAGGCTTATATAGGCCTTAGAGCCAATAGCCTAGTACCTACCTATGAACCTACTTTCTTCCTAAGGAAATGTATCAATATTCAAAAGCCTATAATCTACAGACAAATCAGAGATGACTGCAATCTAAACCCAGAGGACCTAAACAACATTCTAAAGCAATGTAACTGGGAACCTCTAAGAATTTTAGACCTAGATATAGCAGTAGACTATTTCAACAACACATTTATCACAGTTCTAAACTCAATGGCACCAATTAGGAAAGTAAATGCCAAAGCAAACTATGCTCCATGGTTGAGTAGGGATACAAGAGCCCTACTAAAAAATAGAGACAAGGCATGGAAACAATGGAAATAAAACAACTCCAGTTTCACAAAAGAATACTATAAGCAACTTAGGAATCAAGCCAAAAAACAAAACAAACTAGATAAACAAAATTTCTTTTTAGATCTCCAAAACAAATACTCCAAAAATCCCAAAAAATTCTGGCACAGCATCAACACCTTGCTAAAACCTGGCAAAATTACCACCTCTGCCCCACCCCCCAGCCCTAATAATAACAACAAAGATATTTCTTCCCATCTTAACTATCATTTTATTAAATCAATCCAAACTCTATCAACCCAAATATCTAATACTGATAGACCCCACACTACAACTTCAGACAATTCTAGAAACAACTCTAAAACACAACCAAATAACAAACCATCCTTCTCTCTCTCCCCTGTCCCTACATCTAAAATTAAAAAAAAACTCCTCCTTGGCCTAAAACCCACCACTCTTGCAGCAGAGAGTATACCTGCTAACTTTCTTAAAATAGCAGCTGACTCCCTATCATATCCTGTCTCAATTCTAATAAACAGGTCTATTCAGGAAGCTTATGTACCAAAACTATGGGAAATAGCCTACATCATACTCATTCACAAAGATGGAAAATCCTATAATTTCTCCAGCTACTGGCCAATAGCTATACTTTCTCCCCTGTCCAAACTTCTTGAGAAGTGCATACACCTGCAAGTTATGCAATTCTTGAGCTCACACAATCTTCTCTCCTTTACTCAACATGGTTTCCGCCCCTACCACAGCACAACCACAGCTCTTCTCTCATTCACCAATCTGGCAAATCATCACAGAAATAACAATAACTATGTATCTGCTATCTTTTCAGAGCTCTCCAAAGCCTTTGACATGGTCTCACATCCTAAACTACTAGACACTCTTGACTCACTCTCCTTCACTCTGCTTTCTATATCCTGGTTTAAAAGTTACTTATCTGGCAGAGAACAAGCTGTCCAATGGCAAAATGAACTATCTTCTCCTCTGCCCAACTCTATTGGGGTACCACAAGGCTCTATATTGGGTCCACTACTTTTCTCAATTTTTACAAACAATCTACATACTTCCTCCAAACATGCTACACTAATTCAATATGCAGATGATTCTACACTTATTTGTGCAGCCCCATCTATTATCACCCTACAAAAACTGGCCCAAGAATCATTCTCTGCTGTTGAAAGATGGATCACTGATATCCAACTCATTCTCAACCTCATCAAAACCAAATTACTCCTGTTCACCCCTAATAAAACAAAATCTACTCCCTCAACTTTCTCCATCACATCCAGAAACAGCACTGTCATTTCACCATCAACCCATACTAAACTCCTAGGAGTGGAAATAGATAATAAGTTATCTTTTGATATTCATATAGCATAAACAATCCAGAAGGTTTATAAGAAAATGGGGACACTCCATAGACATAAAAACTTTCTCACAGATAAAGCAAGAGTCACCCTAGCTCAGACCCACCTTTTGTCAACACTTATGTATGCAGTGCCAATTGTAACCCATATTAGAAAAACAGATCTAGACAAGCTAGAATCATGTTATAATAAAATTGCAAAATTTGCCACCAACTCGCCCTTTAGAACCCACCACTGCCAGGCACTCAAATAAATTCAATGGCTAGAATTGCCTCACTTACTCACCTACCAACAACTCACTTGTGCCTTTAACATCGTAAACTACCCAGAGAAAACTCCAGCACTAAAACAGCTGCTAACACTTTATTCTACCAGTCGCCCTCTTCGCTCATCTTATAAACTTCTCCTCAATGCTACAACTGCCAACAATACTGCTGGCAAAGGCCTATACTCCAATACCATAGCACAAAAATGGAATAACATCCCCACTAATCATAACCTCTACTACAACAAACACACAATTTAAAAAACTACTCAAAGCACATGTCAGGAAAACCTGGATCTGCCCATGTATTACATGACAGTCTCATCTGGCATTCTTCTCCTTTCTATTTACTACTCTAACTCTAGACTCTCACTTTCTCATAGATCTGACTTTCCTCCTTATAATCTGGATGCTCAGGTTATATTATTTTTCCTTCTCTGTTCCTTAATAGAAGCAAATGTAAAACACAAATTGTATGTAACTGTTGTTTAAAGAATAGCATTTTCTCTGTCAGGTCAGTTGTACTTTATATGTAACGCTTTATCAAAGTATCAATTCTTTACCAATCACAGTTGAAGCATTGTGAACAATATTTGTATGTGTGTACTTAACAATTAGCCTGTTTTTCTTGTCTGTATTACCTGTGTCATAACTACTTTACTATATGTTAATTGTGGAGCTTTTTCACCCGGGCATCCACTGAAAATGGACCTGGTCCAGCTGGATTTTCCCAGTTAACAAATGTAAAATAAATAAATAAAATAAATAAAATGAATGTTCATTGTATTTTATTCTACTGTGTCCAATGAAAATTAGTGAACTACCTGCCTTCTCAAACAACTGTCCAGATTCCCTCAATAAACATATACAGACTTTGGAGCTTTATGAAGTTAATGTCATAACTGGGGCTAGAGAGGATATACAGTCAGGCAATTACTCACATTCTACACATTATGCATATGCTTTCACTATGAAATTAATAAATCTAGTTTAGAATCAATTTTCCATTTTTTGTACATGCTTCCTTAGATTCAAATTTATGCATGAAAAAATACTATTACGACTTTAATCATGTTTAAAACATCTGTTAACTAGGTAAGTCCATTGGATGCAAGTGCCCCTTTTCAGGAGCAACCTAGGAGCTCTGCCGGGTTTAGTAACTTGCTCAGAATCACAAAATAGGCCAACATAGCTAAAAGGAACTCAAAGCCTCTGCCCATGGCTGCAAACAACAGGCTGTTAACAGCTAATACCCCAAATCCTGTCTGCTAACTTTTAGACTTTCAGTTACTACAGCCTTGCAGTTCATGCCATCATGCTTGCATTGATATGCAGTTTGTTTATTCTTAGTTTTTTTATTAACTAAGTATGTGTGTGGTAATGCTGATGCACTATTTTCAGCCATGACCCAACCAAAATGGCAGTTACTTTTTACAAATACATGAGTTCAGTATAGGGTTGCAAACCTGAAAGGTAAAAGTTAAACATTCATGATTAAAATGAATTTTGGGGTACACAAAACATATCTAAATAAATAGGCCAAGCAAATAGTATGAAAACAGTGGAACGAAGCATGACTCTCTGGTTCATACAAAGCACACTTATACTTCCAAGTAAAATAAATAAATGTTCAATGATGTTAGCGCCTTCACCACTGGACAGGTGGCTTAATCAGCCCATACAAGTAAAATATGCAAAAAAACAGTTTTTATACTCACATAATCAGTCTATCCACAGGTGCATTTGATTAGTTGAAGAAACATTATCCAATACAATGTGCTTTACATGTTACATAATCACTACAAGGCCGTTTACAGCGGATACTATTTAATATAAACTTTTGGTTTAACCTTAAAAACTATATAGCGACTGCAATCATAACATGCTTTAGTTGAATAAAATGGGCAGTCAGCCTTGCATAATAGAATAAACACTTAAAAATGAGCGATAATCATAGTCGCTATTCCATCTAAACATAAAATATTTCAGGGGTAATAATCAACCAACCCTGAATTGGTTGATTATTACACCTGAAATATTTTATATTTTAAAGTTCTAGTGAATACATTATTCAATGGGGACTACAGCATAGTTGCTTGAGTTGTCATCACTTTAAGCAGACTAGCACTGCTTGCATATAGCGTAATACGCACAAAGGCAATGAATAGGGCTGCCTTTCTACTTCTTTAAATAGAATACCACTCCAGGAAGCGAGGCAGTAAAATAGGAAGTCTTTTAATCCACAGCAAGTGCACAATCACAAAACATTAACTCTAACAAAATGGTACACAGTCGTTTTCATCACGAAGTAAAGGATAGACTTCATCAGATAAAGCCATCTAGTAGCTCTCAAAGCTTAAATACATTTTAAAATACAAGTAAGAACCAATCAGCATCATAAGTTGATAATCCAATTAAAAACCATTGATTAAGAAACACAGTAAAATCCTAAATGTTGAATAAAATCAATTGAGTAAGTTAAGCTTAGAAAAATGTTGTCCTGAATGACCTAAAATCACAAAAAGTTGATGTATAAATTAACAGTATATTGACTGAACAAACATCAAGACATTTACAGAACATAAGAACCAAAAACAAACATTCATAGCTTTTCTGCCCTGAGTTTAAGTAATGATGACAGGCTGATATTGTCATTCAACCCTGGTGGCCTCCCAGAGTCCAGAGTTTCCTGCCAAAACAACTCACGGTACTCCAAACTAACCTCCCATGGACCACCCCTAATGTCCATGGGAACTTCTTCCCCCACGTAGAATGTAAAACTTGCTTCTTTACACACCAAGTTATGTTTATAGAGTGCATTCCGCTCATTTTTATTTCTAATTTCATAAAGGTGTTCATAGACACGTCTTTTCAATTTCCTCTCCATTTTACCCAAATAGAATGCCTGACAAATTTTACAGGATGCCATATAAACAACACCAAGGGTGTTGCAATTAGAATAAATCATATTTTAATCTCCCTCCTCCTACTATTGAGGTAAACCATTTCACAGTTGGCCATAAGGCCACACTGTGCACAAGTGCCACAACTATATGTACCCTTTTTGTTACGACTATTAGAAGCAGCACTGTAATGGTGTCCCTCAAAAAGGTCCTTCAAATATTTCCCTTTTCTATACACAAAAAGTAAGGGATCATGCTGTATAGCGTCCAAGTCTGTAAATTCCAGAAATTTTGCCCACTCCTTCTGGGTCAACTGACTCATAATGGAGGCATTACCCCCAAATTCCATAGAAAAAATTCTGTTGACATCAACCACCTTTTCAGGCCTGGTCACAAGATTGTGTACCACAAGAGGGCCCTTCCCTAATAAGGGAAAATAGAGCTCATCCCTTTTCTGTGTGACATCATTCCTGTATTTACTTACAATATTCCTGTGGTATCCCCTCTCAAGGAAATTTTTTTCCCAAATGTCGCACTCCTTTTCAAAGTCAGAATCCAAAGAGGTCGGGCGGCTAATTCTAATAAATTGCCCTTTAACAATCCCAAACTTCTGATGTAAGGGATGTGCACTAGAAAAATGCAGATTGGAATTTGAAAACATGTCCTTGTGAAACACCTTTGAACAAAAAACATTTTCAGTTTTTTAAATACAAACACCCAAATATTCCATGTTATCAACAAACACTCGGTGTGTAAAGGTCAAGAAAGTGATGGTGGAAGCTAAAAAGTCCAAAAACTCCCTTAACCTGTCTTCCGTGTCAGTCCAAAATAGACAAACATCATCCAAGAACCTGACTGAACAAACATCAAGTCATTTACAGAACATAAGAACCAAAAACAAGTAAGTGCTGTTAGCAGGGACATGTGGGAAGGGTGAAGAAATAAGGTACATTACAGTGACTGATGAGAGCAGAATTTACTGACTTAAAGACAGAAGAAAAAAGTAAGATGATAAGTAAGAAGTATTTCCATGTTACTATTTAGTTTGGAGTTTGTAGAGAGATTCAGAAATAGTGTTACAGTTTAGAATTGATCTGAGGGGGTTCAATGAAACTGTTCCCAGCTGTAGGAATGAGTCTGGAGAAAGCCTGTGGTCTGATAAGAACTGGAACATTATTACTATTCTGAGCTCATAATGAGAGCAGAAAAAGAAAAAAACTTAGGCCTGGTTGTGTGGTAGTATTGTTAAGTGCAGAAGACCATAAGTTTATGTAAAACTCATATGATTCTGAAATCTATTGGAAATCAGCATTAGCCAGAGAGATCTGATGGTCCTCTCTAAGGGCAGCCTTAATGAAAAAGAAAATATGATTCCTGGCTCCTTGTGGGTATTTGATACTTTTTGGAAAGTCCAAGATTACACATTTGGGGATCATCAAGAAGTTAATAGCCTGCAGATTTTGTAATTCACACTGAGCTTTAGGGTTTCTCTGGGTATCCCTGACTTAATATATACAGACGGAAAGGGATGGGTCTAGAGGAATAGGTATCTATTTTGAATAATTTGCTCAAAACATTGTAACAGACCTTTTTAAATTATGAAGCAATAATGCCCAAGAGGGTCTGTGTTACAAAGAAATAACAGGCCTCCCAGGGATGTTGTTAAACCCTATTCCAGAGGAAATGGGCCTCCCTACCCCTGGAAAGTCCATTATTTCCTGGAAATACCCACCCTGCAAGACATTTTTGTGCTTAGAATTTTTTAATACTGTTTTTTTTTTAAATAGTTCCTCTCGCTGTTTTAAATTTGATGTAGAATATATAATTGTTGTAAGAAGAAGTATTTTGCATCCAAAGTTGTTGCGTCTTTCGGCTTTTCCCAGTTAGGGGTCGCCACAGCGGAACTTCAGTCTGCTAATGATTGCTAGTTGATTTTTACGTGCTGAGTTACCAGCCCTGATGCACAACCTTCAATGAAGGTACGCCCATTCACGCATATCTCCACGCAGAAGACGCTCTAGCTGAGAGTCGAACCGGACAGCGTCTTAATGTGAGGCGACAACACTACCACAGCACCACCACCGCGGGTATTTTGCATCCAAAGTAAGATATATATTTAATAATGTCACAGACACACACACACACACACACACACACACACACACACACACACACACACACACACAGACACACACACACTCTATCTCACACACACGCATGTACACACACATACACACATCCTTGTAACTGCTGCATATGCAATTACTAGCATTAGATCGCTTTTTTCTTTTTTCCACTTGCTAACCACTGCACCGTGTCAAGATCCTCGGAATGGTGCAGTGAAAAGTACAATGCAGCATTGTCAGCATATTGATTTAAGGGTGTTTCACTAAAATTTGTCACATATCATTCATGAAAAATATGAAATGGAGAAGCCTAGTTAGCCAGATGGTACAGTGAGAAGACATCTGATTTTGCTGCCCATAATCCAAGATCAGCTAATGAACTAGGTACTGAAAGGTCATGCATGAGGGGAAATGAAGGAGCCAATGCAAATTATCCTTGCTTGGCGAGGAGGGTACATTTATTTCCAATATCAGGCACCCCTTAGTAGGCACATGTTAAAAATACTAGGAAAAGAAGCCTGTGTACTGCCATCCCTTGTAATGTCTTCCACAGGGATAATAAGCTGCTATCATGTTTTATCCCAAAAATGTTCCCTGTATCCTATAGATAGGATCAGCCTGTTTAAGCTCGCTGTAGAACAGTTTAGCATGGAAAATAAATTCCTTGACATTTCTATTGTCCTTGTTTGATTTTTTTCAAGTGTTGTTTTCTAAACCCATTATATAATCAGGAGATATGATATTAGCTGGCAGTGGACAGCTATTCCCCACATCTTGGTCATTGGCTGAGTGATGTGAGCAGTAGAAGGAGATACTCCACAGGTAGAGGAATCATGTGCTTCTCATTCTATGTGGATTGAACAGAAATAGTTATTAGAGACCTGTCTGGGTGATAATGGAGGGTTTTAAAATAAAGCATAAGTAAATAATTTTGAAATATCAGAGAAAATAATAATGAAAGAAAAATAATGTGGATGTTCGATAATAAAGTGGGGCTACCATATATAAAATATACACTAGCTTCATGATGTTAGTATGTAGACAGAATTTACTGAGTAAGGTGAGTTCAAACAAAAGAGACTAATATTACAACAACAAAAAAATACACTTATGGTTTGCTTGATGTGGGAGAAGCATAGGCATATAAGAAAATCTTGTAATTATGTCAGCATATCACTGAATTAATACAGAATAATTATATATGGGTTGAGTTTCTTCCTGTAGATGGATTAAACTAGTTGTAATTTGACAGAGAACAATAGCATGAGATCATTTGTCCTATTCACCACTTCTTGATTTAATGTATTATGTACCTGATAACATGAAAACATGCATTGTTGCAGCCTAGGGCAGGATAAAATGATTCTAAAGTTGTTACATATTATGAGGAAACATGATGCAGTACAAAATATGAGCTAAGGATGGTAGACAAAGAGGTAAAACAGAAGAATAGTGACTATGATATGTCAGGTTATAGCAGGGACTTGACAAGCTTCATCATGCAGTCCAGGGTTTTATTCCCTCAATTTCCACTTGAAAACTGCAACTCTGAGGAAGTCGCTTAATAAGACAGTGCCCTTGAAAAGGGATACTATATGTGTTATGTCATTGCACTGACATGCCTCTGAGCGGTTTGAGTTTTGTAATCTTGTAGCATTTCATTTGTGTGTTTTCAAGATCAATGCTTTAATGTACTGTAATGTTGATATTCACACCTGAATCCAAATAAGCTCTACCAGTACATATACTGTGTTCAGTCAATGACACTAAATCAAATGCAAGTGCAAAAAAGCCAGTTTTGTATCATAAATTCCATGATAATCACACAGTGCAACAACTGATAAAAGCAATGTTAATTAACAAACTTTTTAGTGATTAAATACATTAATTCCAAACAGCATTTACCTTTGTTTGAGGGCACTCGATGTTTATTTTGTCATCCAAGCCAGGCGGCTGGTTCATACACACTTTGATCTCTCATCACATTAAGATTAAACAGGTTTCCTATGTCACCATACATTGGTCCTGAGTAAAGACCATGGCTTCTTAAAGGTTTGTAGCCATGAGGTCTTGGGGCAAAGATGCTGATCCATGTACTGAAATAATACCAGCAAAATAATGCAATGAACTACTTTCATGGTTAACTCAGTCTCTAGAGACCTCATTTGTAACAACAGTAAAAGGCTCTTCCTGTGCGTTTGAAGTCATAATGCCTCTTCTGCAAAACACTAACTGCATAATGTTTTTAGCACTGTCTTTACTGACCTACAACCTTGATCTTACTGTTCTCTGTCTAGTCATAAAGGAAGATATCCTTGGTAGTGTAGTTTTTCCTAGTTGTGTTTACATCTTCCAGCTGCTGCACATCACCCACATCTTACCCAAGTATCCTTAATTAATCTGTCCTCAGGCTTCTCCTAGTTGATTTGCCATCTTCAGCAACCTTATTTTTCTATTATTGTCCCCACCATTATTCAAAGTCAGTCAAAGAAAACGTTATTGTCATTCAGAACTACACAGCAGTGTAGCTGAATGAAATGACAATGCTTCGTTCTCAATGCAGGAAACAGTTGCACATATAGACAGAGAAAAAATAATAAAATATCACAGTAGAAATTTAATAAGTAGCAATTAGTAAGTAAAATAGGACAGCAGTGACCCGCACCCATCCCAGAACAGGAGACAAGGAAGACAAGGAGCAATATGAAAGTAATATTGTCAAAGTAAAGTTGAAACAATAACAGCATATCTTTGACTAGACTGAATTATTGCACAGTTTGTATATTTCACTTTACAGTCCTTCAGTGTGTAGGTGAGCTACTTTATTATTGCACTTAGTTATTGCACATCCATAAAATAAGTCCCTTGATAGGCTAGTTATGTAACGGACGTCATGGTTCATTTTTCCCCAAGAGTTCAACAGTCTAATGGAGAGCAGAAAGAAACTGTTTTTTAGTCTGGTGATCTTACAATGCAGGCTTCTGTATCTCCTGCCTGAGGACAGGTGAGTGTACAGACCATTGGCAGGATGCTTTGGATCACTGGAAATCATTTTGGCCCTTTCGCTGCACTGGCATTTGTGTAGATCCTCCAGAGGTGTAAGGAAGGTGCCAATGATTCTTTCTGCCAACCTTAAAACTCTTGTGAGAGATGTAAAATAAAATGCAGTAATAACACATTTAATAACACCTCTGGCATGATCCTTCTCATTCAAATGTCACTAGTGATTATACTACAATCTCCAATCTCAACTTTTCAAGACTACCTTCATGTTTGCACTTATCCCATCCATCCTGACTCTACCACTGTATTAACAAATCAACCCCTCTAAACCTTTTATCAACTAACAGCTTTACATGCCATGCAGTGCTTACTGCTTGCTCATTGCACAGTATAAGGGGTATATGTCTCACCACAGATTTCTTTTCACATTCTCCTACTTGCCCACTGTATACTTATTTCTATAATTTAATATACTTCAACCAAAACATTGCTATAGCTGTCAAAGAGAGACAAATAGTTAAATGCCATGAGTTAAACCATCACTGTGTATCTTAATGTGCATGTGTTGTTATTTTTACTTTTCTATTCATTTTGCAATCACCCACTTATAAGGTACAATGAGCCTGCCTCTAGATGGACTTTAGCATCATATAATGCTTAATGTTCTGGAAGGTTCTGAAGATTAACTTTCATTTCTTAATACTTAAATTTGTAATATGAACTATAAACAAGAAGGATACAGCTAACAACTTTATTGATTACAGCATGGAATAGTAGTGTTTTTGCCAGGCCATTACTTACTGACTCAGGTCAGGTTTAAGACTTTAGACTGGTGAGAAATTACAGCATTTATTTCCTGTTTATCCAGTATGTCATATATGTATCACTTAAAATGCTATTTTATCTGATATACAAGTCTATTATGTACTCTAGGATGATAAGTTGTCACAAACCTAAACTATTTTTATTGTGGCAGTAAGACCTAGTTTTAAGACTATACTTCCACACATTGTGATTGACAAGCAGGGAGTTTAGAAATAAAGACTAGGAGAAAAACGGATTAAAAAGTGCATTAGAAGCTAGTCATAAGTCATCTCTAAGTTAACCAGATGAGAAGGGACACAGTCAAAACATTTTAGTAATCTCTCAGAAAGTATTTTGACTTATTTATTATTTTGGGGAAATAATTATTGTCTCTAGCTAGATTACGTGTGTAGTTAATAAGGAGCAGAAAGATGCATATTTTATCACCAGCATAAATAAAGATATAACATAGAGATAAATTAGGGTTTGTGAAGACCAACCTATGATACCTGCTAAAAATAAGTAATATTTTTTCTAAATATTGTCTTACAGCAGTAATCACTTTGTACTTCATGGAGTCCCAAGATTACACTCAGATATTAGGAAAAACACAGACTTGATAATACCTTTCCTAGAGCAATCCCTGATCATGACCACATGTAACGGGTGCTTAACAACTGCTAAGCACCCCACTAAGCACTGTTATGTTCATCTCTCATGCTCGGGACTAACATTAGACAGTACTGGCCAGCAAAGAACAGTGGCAAAAGGTAAAACAACTTTGTTTCTGTCCGCTGTCCATTCCATTGAACTGTCATAGAGTTTATCTCATATTTTTGCTATGGTTCTTGTAATTATTTTGATTTTCTGTCATATCACTGAGGATTAGTCAGTAATATTAGAGTGTCATATTTTTTACCATTCAGAAACATGCATATTAATATAAAACCTGTTCTCCTGTTATATTTTTAAGTAAATAACATCAGTATTTAAAATCTGTCATGGATTTTGATTTTTTTGTCCACTAATTATTTTTGGATTTGTCCAGAATTCCTGAGCAAAGAAGGTGTGCTATTGTGTGTATGACTTGTTTGAAGGCACTAAGTGCTTTACTGGCTTTTGGAGTCAGTAAAACCCTTTGCGCTGCTACAGTTTTGTTTCTGTCACCAGTAGTACATGGATCAGATAAAGCTCCATGCATTCAAAGAATTAGAATTGGGTTACCTATTATAACCTTTTATTATGTGTTCTCAACATGGATGCCTAGATTCACTTCTTGAGCTTCTCTGTCAATGTAGATTTCTTAGCATCCATGTCTGGAACACATAATGAGACAGTAATGATAGGATACTCAGTAATAATCCTCTGTATGGTCAAGTTTAAGTCTTTGCCTGTACATGCACTAAGTATTTTGGTCTTATCTACTGACTTGCTTATTACTTATGAATGCACAGTACAGTATTTTTCTAACTGATGGCATTAAGACAGTTTTATTAGTAGGAGTGGATAAATTAGAATCAGTCCAAACCCTGCTTGAACTTTCAGTTTCACCCTGTCCTATTGTCCATCTTCATATAGTTCAAATCCCAAGGTCAGCCAAGCATGATATGGTCAAGGCAACTATTCCCCTTAATCATACCAGTCAGTGCAGTACTAGCAATGTACCACTGCTACTTAAAATAATGCCTTTTAACTTTTAAAAACTTTAGGCTTAGGTTTAAGTGAAAAACTACTGATTTTCCTTCCTATATTTATGAAAATTGAAGTTGAAGTTATTATTGCAGCACTTTCACTGAAATCTCTTCTGTAATTTTAAAGGATGTAATCCAAATGTGGTGACTACACATCTTGGCTTACGGTCAGCAGTACATTTTGTTGTCAAAAAAGGATCCCTTGATTTCTTGCTAACAATAGGATTACAGCATAATGGTGGGTACTGGAATAACCCCTTATATATGATGCTGTTATACTTTTCCTGATATAGTGTGACCATTTTTCTTATACAGAGCCACTTATATACCCAATTAGCTTTTATATTATTATTAATTCATATTTCTATGTAGTAGAATAAAATGTGGTATGGTATTACAGGCATTTAACATGACTGGTTAAGCTTTAGAACGTCTAAGAAAAAGGAGGTACTAAATCTTGTTTTAAAATATGAGAGGCACAACATATTTACACTTGCCAATAGCTTTTAAGTATTACAGCAATACTCTCTCAGCTTTGTAAGAAATGCTCTATGATTGTTACCAAGCCCATATAACTTGTACACTACATTTTAGATGTAGATATTATATAGAGGATTATGAGCGGGTCACTGATCTTAACATGTGTATTGAGTTTGAGACATGAATGTCAAGAAATTCACCTCCTCAAGAGTTAGGCTTGAGAGGTGAATTTTGGCATTCATGTCAAGAACACATAATAAAGGGTTATTATCAGAGACCCGAGCATAATTTTGTAGTGCATGGAGCTTTGTCTTCTCCATGTACTACTGGTTACAGGGGGAAAATAGTGCTAAGCGTTTTGCCAGCTTTCAAAGCAGTAAAGCTTTGAGTGTAACACAGCCTCTTATGTTTACACTCATCCTCCATGTCTCTCAATTGTCCAGATTTTCACAGAATGTCCAGATTTTTGCTTCATATGTTTGGTCTGTACCTCATAAAATCTGTGGTTTTCTGACAAATCACAGAGGATTGATGTCACTAAATAATAACATATACTTCAATTTCAGACTTTGTATCCATCAGAAAACACAGGGTAATGCAAATCCTGTTATTCTAGTAACTTTCTAAGTTTATAAGAGCAGGTCAAGGACACATTGCTGGCACAGACAGCAGGCAGAAATAAATCTGTTTTTTTATTCTGCCATTGTTTGTTGGTCAGTACTGCAGATTTGACAGGGTAGCACAAGACCTGATCTTAACAAGTAAAGCAGAGGTACTTAACGTGCTAAGCTCGGGTTTTGCACTCTAATAGTGCTTAACGGATTTGTCTTTTTCCAGATATCAGAACATAATCTCTGCAGTCCATGCACTTTAAAACTTTTATTTGTAATTATTAGGGTTGCACTATCCACTGTATCTTTAAGATATTCCTTCTATGCACTTCTCGGTATCTGAGCTTAAAGATTTAAGAACATCTTGAAAAATGGCTTTTACTATAAAGACTAGCCTCTAGTTAAATTTCTACAGCCTTGTGTCTCTTAGCATAGTTGTAAAAATATCTGTAGTTATTGTTAACTATATTCACAAGGTATTTTTCATATTTACTCTTGGATTATTTGATTACTTTTCATAATATAGTCATTAGATTTCCTTTTACTTTTGAAGGTAATTGCTTATCTCTCATAAACTTTATCTGTTATTTTGTATAGTTATTAAACAGTCCAATCATATTTTTATTTCCCCCTGTTGTATACTTTTTTTCATAAGGAAATGTCATAATATATTTACTAAATCAAAAGGTAAACAGTGCCATATCTACAGTCCTAATTTTAAATATCATGTTATATTTAAAAGTATACCATAAGTAGCTAAATACTAACTGTCTGCGATGATGCAGAACTCTAAGAGTTAGTGATGTTGCAGATAATGAACAAAGCAATGCAATGCTCTGTCTCCAGAGTACATTAAATTTGTCCAGGAATAGTACACTTCTCAGTTATTTTTGTTATGGTTTGATCAATAATTTAGTAGAAACCTTAACTAGCTGTTGCTATTGTTTTACAGTGTAATACAGAGAATGAAACTAAGAGATGCTAATGAACATCATCTTGTGGTCCTGGGTTTGATCCCCACATTTTCCATCTGCATATTGTGGAACTCGGAGCAAGCTGTTGTCTAACCAGATATTGCTCTGAGGTTACCCTTGAAAATGCATTTGTGCCTGTTGGGTTTGCATAATTAACAAATGAATACAACAGAAATGGTTACATAAAATAAAATCAAGAAATATTTGTGCATATGTATTGGTACTACGACATATTTCCAGACTGTAGCTGGATAACTGATGTCATTCCATGTAATGCTATAAAGAGCAGTATTTGACTAATTAATCTTGGTGATAAGCTCCTTAGCTCATTCTTAGAAAACACTTCTGATTTGGGGCACCCAACTAATGTATACTATAGGCATTATTGTTAAAGATAATATATGGCATTCCAGCATTGCCTGCGATTGGCTGAAAGTAAAACAGGAGAAATTGTTTACATTATATAGATCTCTTTCCACCTTGTCATGATGTTTATTTAAGTGTACAAATTTAGTTGAGGTATGCTATTCCGATTATCAAACCAGATTTCAATGATAGTGTACACTATACAATGTTTTTAAGTATGATACAGTCATTAAAAGCCACTTTTTATTTCAAAACTATGCCTTTCACAACACCATCTTACCTCTTAGACCACTCAGTCTCTAGAATTATGTTAACTTTACTAGATTTGTGGTAGATGCCAAAACATGCCCCTGGTCACTAAAAGCAAAGGCTCATTAAATTTCATAGTCATATAGTGTGCACTGCTGTGAAATAAAATGAAACCATTACCACAGAAGAAATATAAGTGGTTACTGTTTCCAGCATATTGCACACTGAAGTCCTTAATACAAGGACTGGTTCTGTTGACTCTTATTAAAAGAACCTCTGTTTCATAAGCAGTGAAAATAATATCATATGAAGAATAATAAACTTACTGTATTAAAGCGGAGTTTAAAAATAGGCTGGAAATAAAAAAGAGAAAGATTAACAAGAATTATTCAGAGGAACTGACAAATGTTAAAGTATCACAGTATAGGGGGAATGTCACAGAACATAAAGAGGAGCAATTATAAAGATTGCTGTTAAGCAACTGCTTTTTGATAATAACACCAGAGCAAAAAAACTTTTAGTGCAACAACTTGGGCAACAAAAAGTAGAATGTCACCAAGCTTAGGGAGCCTATAACAAGGAAGATAACAAGAGATCCTGTAGCGGTATTAGAAATATTTCAGAAATTTTATGAAAGTCTGTATAAAGTAGAGAAATATGGAAATCAAGAAAAGATACAAATGGAAATGTTTATGGAAGAATTAAATATGCCAAGGTTAGAGACAGACAAGGTTCAATTACTAACGGTTAGGATAGAAGGAGAAGAGATAAAAATGGTGATGTATAACCAATCCACAAGAAAGTCCGCAGGAATAGGTGGTATTCCTGTGGAAATTTAGACAGTAGGAGATAAAAAGGGATAAGGATCTAGAAGGTTTTGTTTAACAGCATTATAATATGAGGAGAAGCACCAACATCCGGGAAGAAAGTGGTGTTGGCTGTAACACCTAAAAGTGGTAAAGATCCATCAGACCCAGATTCATACAGGCCCATTTCAATCCTAAACCATGATTATAAAGTGTTTGTCTATAATGGCTAAAAGAATGGCAAAGGGGATGCCAAAACTGATAGATATGGATCAATGTGGTTTTGTGGAGGGGAGGCAAACATTTGACAACATTAATAGAACAGTGATGATCCAGAGGGAAGCTGAATGCAAGAAAATACCACTGTTGGTGGGTCTTATTGCAGAGAAAGCATTTGACAGAGTAAGCTGGGAGTTTATGCACAGAAAAATGATACCATTTGCAATCCATGATAAACTTATAAGGTTGATTTTATATATATATAGATATATATATATATATATATATATATATATATATATATATATATATATATATATATTTATCTATATATATATATGTGTGTGTGTGTGTGTGTGTGTGTGTGTGGACATATATATATATATATATATATATATATATATATATATATATATATATATATATACATACATACATACACACATCCTATATGAGGGATCGGATGCAAAAATTAAAGTCGATAGGTTCCTCTCTGATAATTTCTGTTTGAGCAGAGGAACTAGGCAGGGGTGTCTTCTTTCCCCTTTATTATTTGCACTATATTTAGAAGTACTGGCAAAGAAAATAAGAGACTCAGAAATTCAAGGATATACTTGGTAAAGTAGTCAAGAAAATCTGTCTATTTGCAGATAATATTATTTTATACCCAATAAAACCAGAAAAGGATATTACAGTGCTATGTAAGATTTTGAGACACTTTCAATTTTTTTCGGGATACAACAGAGGCAATAGAGGTAAATTAAGTACCCACCATGAATTGGTTCAGCAATTTCCATATTTATGAGGACACGATAAAATGAAATACTTAGGATTATGGATTAAAAAGGATTCTGGTTTGGCAGCTAAGGATATGTAGGAAGAGACTAAACAAAAGATAATACAAAAACTGAGAAATTAGAAGGTCTGTTATATGGATATGGATAGCAAGATACAAGCAGTTACATTTTTTTATTCCCTTTAGCTTTATACACAGGTCAGCCATATTTTTATCAAACAGAGAAGTTGTGCATGGCAATTAATAAAGAGCTGAAGGATTTTATCTGGGAGGGGAAGACAGCAAGAGTCAAGTGGGATAAGCTGATTCTTCCAAATAAACAAGGCAGTTTAGGATTACACAATCTGAAGGGGTAATTTAGAGCTACATAGTTAAGGCTCCTATACTAGCACAAGCAGAAACATATAATTCAAAGTGGAAAGGGTTGATGATGAAACAGCGGGAAGCTCAAGAAACAAGGACAGACTGTGATTTTGGATGCACATCCTTAAGGAGAATAACAGTAACCATACAGAATATTATATGTATAAAGTAGCAGAAAGTATGGCATGAGCCAAGCCAATAGGGGGAATGGCGAAAGGAGATTCAGCTGATAGGGATGACAGCAAGTATGGATATAGAGAATATGCAAGAGGGGTCTAGAATTTACTGGAGAAAACTGGCAAAAGGTAGTGGGAGCAAATACTTCGGGAAAGGTAATAGAAGGGGAAGAGTCCAAGAATTTATTTGTAATGCAGGCTAGAGATTGCCTTCCCTCTCACCGACTAATATCATTGTATAAGCAGAGAGAAAGAAATAGGGGGATCCTAAGAGAAAGACCAGCATTGGTAGAGTTTTTGTAGAATCTAATCTAAAACAGAAGCTGCTGTTAAAAAAGAAATAATTAATAGAGCATACAAAATATTGCATGATAACTATAAGAATCAGAGAAGGTTAGAAAGGATTGGGAAAAGAGACTGGATAAGCATTTCACAAAGAAACAATGGGGGATATATGTGTGTCTCCCCAATATGCAATAAAGTCTAGAAGATTTAGGATATTTGCATGGAGGTGTTCACATAAGTAGTTTTATACCATAAGTAGACTCCAAAGAATATTTCCTCAGGTAGACAGCAAATGTTGGAAGTGTGATGGGGAAGAAATAGGTAATTAGGAACATAATTTCTAGGAGTGTAATGAGTTGGCAGACTTTAAAGATTCCCTGCAGGCTGCTGTGTCAGAGATACTGAGTGAGCAAATCGGTGTAACTAAGGAAATGATTTTTGAGCTATAATACAGAATTGGAATTGGCAATCAGACTCCGGTGTAATGATAGGGCAGTATTCATAATCTCAGCCTATGCCCCACATCAGGGTTGTGACAGTGAGGAAAAAAGTGCATTCAGACAGCAGTTGCAGGACCTACTAGATAAAGCAGGACAGCATGAATTGATGGTGATAATGGGTGACTTGAATGCACATATCGAGACAGACAGAACAGCATATGAGGACTTCCTGGGTCCAAATGGGTGAGGCAACAGGAATAAAGAAGGAGAAGCCATTCTAGACTTCTGTATGGCAAATGGCTTGATAGTAGCGAACACATGGTTCAGACAGAGAGACAATCACAAGATCACATACAAGAGTAGACAACATGCAACTCAGGTAGACTTCCTCCTAGTAAAGAAACGGTACTAGGGTAGAATCCATGATTGCAAAGTCATCCCCTGTGAAACAGTCGGTACACAGCAAAAACCACTAGCTACCACAATCAGCTGCAAGCAGTGGTCAGAGAAGGCACTAAAGTCAACAGAGACCAGGCTAAAGACCTGGGAGTTGACTGGAGAGAAAGTACAGCAGTTCAAGGAATTATTCAGGGCCCTAGCACCCCAAGAGGAGGAGGAAGTAGGTGGAGTTGAACAAGAATGGCAGCGTCTAAGAACAGCATGTGTTAGGACTACATAAAAGATATGTGGCTAAGCCAGGTATTAAAATAAGTATATAAGAAAAGCTGGTGGTGGAATGCAGAAGTCCAGGAAGTCATCAAAAGAAAGGAGTGTAAGAAGAAAAGACTGACCAAGCTAGGAAGGACTACTGGTTGACTAACAAAGAAGTTAAGAAAGAAGTTGCAATAGCAAAGAATAGGGCATTGGAGGCACTTTGCAAGGTGAAGACAGAAAGATAAAGAAGATAGTCAGACACCCTTCATAAGGGATGCCAGCAATAACCTACTCACCAGTCCACAGGACATCAAAGGCAGATGGAAGTACTATTTCCAGCAGCTTCTGAATGAAGAAAACCCCACAGAAGTTGTACTGACCCATAAACAGCCTAAGATGAGAGACGATGCTATCCTCCAAAAAAAGGAAACTAATCTGGTGGTCCCCTACCATAAACAAACTCTACAACAGAAGAAAGAAACTGTTGCAAAAAAGAGTAAAATCCCATGATTGGAGGAACTCTGTGGTCAGCCTTAGTAAGTAAAATCCCCCAAAGCTAGTTATGAAAACAAAATCGACACTGATTCTAAAGACAATCACAAAGCATTCTATAGCTATGTCAAGAATCTCAATGGCAACACTCAGATCTGCTCTGAATTACATCACAATGGCACTAAATATGCAGAACCAACTGATATTGCCAACATCCTAACAGATAGGATATGTGCTAACTTTACCCCTCTCTCACCCCCTAAAGGGCCCATCTCTATACCAGAAGAATGCAAAGTTCCTGTAATCACGGCTGCACAAGTAAGAAACATACTCTCCAAAGCCAAGAACACAGCATCCATGGGACCTGACAACATCCCAGGCTGTGTTCAACATAAACTACAGAATGAACTGGCACCCCACCTAAGTACCATGTTCAATCATAGCCTCACCTCAGGCTTTGTGCCCACTGAATGGTGCACAGCAACAGTTATCCCACTCCACAAAGGGGGAGCCATTACGGACCCCGGGAACTACCGCCCCATTAGCCTGACAAGCCTGGTCTGCAAGGCTATGGAATGTATCATCATGGAACTTATAAACAATGACACTGGTAATCTCCAAACTCTGGACCCTACCCAGTTCAGGTTTGTAAAAGGCAGATCATGTCTCCTAAACCTGATAGACTTCTCTGAAGCAGTCACCAAAGCCGTAGATGAGGGTAAGGTGGTCCACACAGCCTATCTAGATCTCGCTAAGGATTATGAAACCATCCCCCACTCTGGAATTATAGATAAACTCACTAAACTAGGTATAAATCCCTATGTCACAAGATGGGTTGTCAACTGGCTCACTGACAGAACCCACACTGTGAAAGTAGCAGACTCGAAATCCAACTTCAGACCAGTGGCAAGTGGAGTACCACAGGGTTCAGTCCTAGGTCCTTTCCTGTTTAGTATCTACTTCTCTGAAGTACAGGCTAACACAGAAGGTCTTTGGCTAACAAAGTTCGCAGATGACTGCAAACTAGGAGCCATAATCAAAACTCCTAACAATGTGGACATCCTACAAAAGGGCCTTCCTGAGACAGATGCCTGGTGTCAAAGCCATGGCCTCAAACTCAGTGCCGAAAAATGCATTGTCATCCTGTTTGGTAAAAACTTTGTACCCATGAACTACCACATAGGTGGTAATCAACTTAACACCGAAAGTGTGATAAGAGACCTTGGGACACAGGTGGACAGTAGTCTCACCTTGGATAATCACATTGCCACAGTAGTCAGGAAATCCTTCTACGTGGCACACCTCATCACAAAAGGTTTCTCATCCAAGAAAAAAGAGGTCATTGTTCCCCTCTACTCATCACTCATTAGACCCATTATAGAGTACTATGCCCCTTTTGGTATGTACCTCACAAGACATCTACAAAAACTGGAAAGGCTACAGAAATACCTCACAAAGATGATTACCATCCTCAAACAGATGCCCTACACAGACCGTCTCAAAAAACTTCAGCTTTACTCTGTCACATATCGCCTACTTAGAGGCGATCTCTGCCTGACATACAAAGCTATGTCAAACCCAGAGCTGTTGGACATGCTCCACTTAAAGAAATCCCAATCCCTTCGAGCTACATGTTCTAGGGACCTAAACCTTGTCACCACAATAAACAGAACATGCTGGAGGGATAGATTCATGTGCCAGAGACTTCCCATACTCTGAAACAAACTACCTATCTATGTCAAACAGACCTCCTCATTAGCACTCTTCAAGAAAAATCTTGATTGGATGGCAGACAGGAAATTCACACCATGGATCACTTCTGTGGCTCTGCTTGCCAGGGGCACAGGAAAATAATTTTCTTATGTGGCGAAAGCCAGGGTACCATTTGGCTAGACTTATATAGGCCTTAGGTCCAATAGCCTAGTACCTACCTATGAACCTATGAACCTATAAGAAGAGGAGCCCACCCTAGAAGAACTAAGAACAGCACTAAGGAAAATGAAGACAGGGAAAGCAGCAGGTTTAGATGAGGTTACAGCAGATATAATAAAGATGCTGGGTGAGATAAGAGGGAAAATGGCTCCTGAGGGTACTCCTAGCAGTGGGGAGAGAAAGGTGTATTCCATATGACTGGAGAATAAGCATACTCATGCTAGTGTATAAGAACAAAGGGGACATCCACAACTGCGGTCAGTACAGA
The DNA here is from genome assembly GCF_019279795.1 of Protopterus annectens. Classification (NCBI taxonomy): domain Eukaryota; kingdom Metazoa; phylum Chordata; order Ceratodontiformes; family Protopteridae; genus Protopterus; species Protopterus annectens. Next base: position 378,305,377 of record NC_056734.1, on the reverse strand, counting down.
GGCATCAAACTCCTATCACACTGTATGAAAGTTCTGGAGAGGGTGACTGATAAACGAATATGCAGAGTAGTAGAACATAAGATGGGAGATGAGCAGTTCAGATTCAGGTCAGGATGTAGCACAACTGACTCAATGTTTCCAGTGAGACAGATACTTGAGAAGAAGCTAGAGATGAGGAGACAATCCAACTGGGCATTCCTAGACTTGGAGAAAGCATATGAAAAGGTCCCAAGAAAGCTGATCTGGGCAGTACTGTGGTGGTTTGAAATCCAGAAACTATATGCAAGGACCCAATGACTCAAGTACAAAAAGTGTTCAGCCTCACAGAGGGTTTCCCAGTGGGAGTGGGTGAACACCAGCTTTCATGTCTGAGCCCACTGCTGTTCATACTGGTGATGGACTGCATTAGCAAACAGGTTGGAAGGGACAGATCAACAAAGTTGCTGTATGCAGATGAGAACCTCAGCAAAGTATAGGTGAATGGAATGCTAAACTGAAGGCACATGGGATGAAACTAAGCACAGATAAGATGGTGGTAATGGCAGCAAATTGGGGAAATCAGAAGAAGCTGAGAATAGAGATAGAGATAGAAGGGAAGATAGTGGAACAGGTAAACAGCTTCAAGTATCTGGGATGGGTGGTTGAGGAGAAGGGAAGTCTGAATGAAGAGGTCAAAGCTAGAATCAGAAAGGCTGCAACCAACTGGCATAGAGTATCGGGTGTAGTCTATGACAGAAGAATGCCAAAGAAGCTGAAAAGTAAGGTGTACAAGACAGTGGTGCGACCAGTACTACTGTATGGTACAGAAACCTGGGCAGTAAAGGCAGAGCAGTTGAAGAAGCTAGAGGTGATGGAAATGAAGTGCCTGAGAAAGGTGGTAGGATGCACACTGCAGGACAGGCAAAGAAATGAGGACATAAGAACAGAAGCTAAAGTAGCTCCAATTGTAGAAGAGATCAAAGAGAACAGATTACAGTGGTTTGGACACATGTTCAAAAAAGCAGAGGACAATCTTTTGGGGAAGATTTGGAACAGACAGGAAGAAGGTAAGAGGAAACAAGGATGGCCAGCAAAGAGGTGGATGGATGGATTGTGTGAGAGAAGATCTGCAACAGTCAGGTATGAGTGCTGAAGAAGGCAGGAATGTGGCACTGAATCAAAAGAGTTGGCGACAGTTAGTACAATACCGCGACCCCAGGTAGAAAAAATGGGGAAAAGGGGGCTGATGATGATATTGATGATGATGATGATGATGATGATGATGATGATGATGATGATGATGAATACAGAATTGGAATTCCCTGGACATAGTAAGGCCTTGCCGAGTCTTATTATGGTGGCAGCCAAAAAAAGCAATTACTAGAAAGGGGAAATCAAAGTCTAAACCAACTTTACTAGAAGTACTGAATATAGTAACAAGGATACAAAAAGGAGGAAGCAGTGAGGACACAAAAACACTGTTTAATCCAAATGCCGTAAGCGCTTTCGTCAGTAGTAATACACCAACTTCTTCAGGCAAACTTCATATTTCCACATACAACGCCTTAAATAATGCTAAATTGTATAATTAATTAATTAAATACATAATTGATCATCAAAGGTAAATCATCATAGATATGCAATAAAAATAACTGCTTTAAATTAAAAACTAGCAATAGAATTAGAAGTAATAGTACTTCTAAACTTCTCAGTCAACCAAGAAATGGATAATGAATTTGGTAGAACGTAAATCAACTTACATCATAAACATAAGAACTTTGTAAACCAAATATTTACATGTATATAAATAAATATAAAAAATGTATATACCTAATAAATTTATTATACCCATTAAAAACCAAACCCAAATTCATGCTAGACAAATAACCAAAACCAATCGCATTCTAAATATTAAAAAAGTATTATTATAAAAATACAACAAAAAATATGTATAAATAAAACTATATGTGTAAATACTTCATACACAAGTTAACATTCCCAAGAACCACAACAAGGAGTAAAAATATAACTTCTCGAATATTGCTATCTACCAAAAGCTTTAAGTTTAAGAAGACATTTGATAGATATACAATCATTGAGGCCTGGTGGGATGTGTGCTGACGTGCAAACTTGCCATTTTAATTTGCACTCCTCTAGTTTCAGCTCCCAAGGTCCACCTCTAATGTTACATTCAACTTGTTGTAAAACAACAAATTCGAACTTATGATTGAGATGATCTATAATATGCCTCGCTAAAGCATTAGTAGTAGTGTTCATATTAATGCTATAAAGATGTTCATATATTCTTTGCTTAATTTTTCTCTCAGTTTTCCCAATATAGTAGACTTTGCAGCATTCACATAGTGCTCCATAGACGACTCCAAGACTCACAATTAAATTTTCCTTCTATATGGTATATTTTGCCCCTAATTCTAACTTTATTTGTTATTTTAATGTATTTACATTGTGGACATCTACCACATCTAATCATGCCCATTCCTCGTTTATTAGATTTATTCCTCTCAACAAGGCACTTTAAATTGTGTCCTCTTTGAAAAGTCATTAGGGGTACTTACCCTAGTTTAGTGAGGTTGTTGTCTTCCATAATAAAGGACCAATTTTTAGTAAGGATATCCCTGATGTTTTGAGAGTCCAAAGAATATGCTGTAATAAATCTATTGCCTATATTGGGGGGTTGAATGATCTACTATTGACAGGCTAGTTACATCCCACATTAAATGTTCATGCTCATAACCCCTACAGACAACTGGATGGAAATGGCCCAGTAGCCTTTTCCTATCAACCTCTTCGAAAATAGTACTAAGGAACCTTGATGGATAGCCCCTTTTAAGAAACATAGATTTTAAAAGGGCACATTCAACTGTGAAGTCATCATACCCAGAAACCATTCTGGCCGCCTTAACCTCTTGCCTTTAACTATTGCCTTTTTCTGATGATACGGGTGGCTACTTGTAAAGTGTAAAAAGGCATTTGAATAAGTGGGCTTACGGTAAACAGTAGTTCTATACCTTTGATTAGGTCTATCTTTACTTATGTGCACATCCAAAAAGTTAATATTTGCCATGCCTACTTGGAATGTAAAGTCCAAGACGGAAGTAAAAGATTTGATGTTGGTAATAAATGTCTCAATTAGGCGTGCATCACCTTTCCAAATGAAACACATGTCATCTTGGTACCTTGTGTACCAGACAACATGTTCCTTATAGAATAGGTCCTTAAACAATAAAGTCCTCTCCCAAAATGCCATGACACAGTTGGCAAAGCTACTGCCACATGGTGACCCCATGACAATTCCACTCTTTTGTAAAAAAATTGACCTGTTAAACCACAACAAATTGTTTGCTAAAACTATTTCCAACAGAGTTTCAATAATGTTGATATCATTGTCTTCCAAGTTGATGTATGCAGATGATATGGCATTACAGGCAGACTCTGAGCTAGAACCTCAGCAAAGTATGGAGAATGGAATGCAAAACTGAAGGCACATGGGATGAAACTAAGCACATATAAGATGGTGGTAATGGCAGCAAATTAGGGAAATCAGAAGAAGCTGAGAATAGAGATAGAAGGGAAGATAATGGAACAGGTAAACAGCTTCAAGTATCTGGGAGGGGTGGTTGAGGAGAAGGGAAGTCTGAATGAAGAGGTCAAAGCTAGAATCAGTAAGGCTGCAAACAATTAGCATAGAGTATCGGGTGTAGTCTATGACAGAAGAATGCCAAAGAAGCTGAAAAGTAAGGTGTACAAGACAGTGGTGTGACCAGTACTACTGTATGGTACAGAAACCTGGGCAGTAAAGGCAGAGCAGATGAAGAAGCTAGAGGTGATGGAAATGAAGTGCCTGAGAAGGGTGGTAGGATGCACACTGTGGGACAGATGAAGAAATGATGACATAAGAGCAGAAGCTAAAGTAGCTCCAATTGCAGAAGAGATCAAAGAGAACAGATTACAGTGGTTTGGACACGTTCAAAAAAGCAGAGGACAATCTTTTGAGGAAGATTTGGGACAGACAGGAAGAAGGTAAGAGGAAGTAAGGATGGCCAGCAAAGAGGTGGGTGGATGGATTGTGTGAAAGAAGATTTGTGACAGTCAGGTATGAGTGTTGAAGAAGGCAGGAGTGTGGCACTGAATCAAAAGAGTTGGGGACAGTTAGCACAGTACCACGAAAAAAAGGTAGAAAAAAATGGGGGAAAGGGGGCTGATGATATTGATGATGATGATGATGATGATGATGATGATGATGATGATGATGATGATGATGAATACAGAAATGGAATTCCCTGGACATAGTAAGGCCTTGTCAAGTCTTATTATGGTGGCAGCCAAAAAAAGCAATTACTAGAAAGTGGAAATCAAAGACTAAACCAACTTTACAAGAAGTACTGAATATAGTAACAATGATACAAAAAGGAGGAAGCAGCGAGGACACAAAAACACTGTTTAACCAAAAGCTGTAAGCACTTTCGTCAGTTGTACTACACCAACTTCTTCAGACAAACTTCATATCTCCACATACAACGCCTTAAATAATGCTAAATTGTATAATTAATTAATTAAATACATAATTGGCCATCAAAGGTAAATCATCACAGATATGCAATAAAAATAACTGCTTTAAATTAAAAACTAGAAATAGAATTAGAAGTAATAGTACTTCTAAACTTCTCAGTCAACCAAGAAATGGATAATTAATTAGGGAGAACGGAAACCAACTTACATCATAAACATAATAACTTTGTAAACCAAATTCTTACATGTGTATAAATAAATATAAAAAATTTATTTACGTAATAAATCTATTATACCCATTAAAAACCAAACCCAAATTCATGATAGACAAATAACCAAAACCAATCAAATTCTAAATATTAAAAAATGATTATTATAAAAATACAACAAAAAATATGTATAAATAAAACTATATGTGTAAATACTTCATACACAAGTTAACATTCCCAAGCACCACAACAAGGAGTAAAAATATAACTTCTCGAATATTGCTATCTACCAAGAGTTTTAAGTTTAAAAAGACATTTGATAGCTATACAATCATTGAGGCCTGGTGGGATGTGTGCTGACGTGCAAACTTGCCATTTTAATTCTCACTCCTCTAGTTTCAGCTCCCAAGGTCCACCTCTAATGTTACGTTCAACTTGTTATAAAACAACAAATTCGAACTTATGATTGGGATGCTCTATAATATACCTCGCTAAAGCATTAGTAGTAGTGTTCTTACTAATGCTATAAAGATGTTCATATATTCTTTGCTTAACTTTTCTCTCAGTTTTCCCAATATAGTAGGCTTCGCAGCATTCACATAGTGCTCCATAGACGACCCCCTGAGACTCACAATTAAACTTTCCTTCTATATGGTATATTTTGCTCCTAATTATAACTTCATTTGTTATTTTAATGTAGTTACATTGTGGACATCTACCACATCTAATCATGCCCATTCCTCATTTATTAGATTTATTCCTCTCAACAAGGCACTTTAAATTGGGTCCTCTTTGAAAAGTCATTAGGGGTACTTGCCCTAGTTTAGTGAGGTTGTTGTCTTCCATAATAAAGGACTAGTTTTAGTAAGGATATCCCTGATGTTTTGAGAGTCCAAAGAATATGCTGTAATAAATCTATTGCCTATATTGGGGGTTGAATGATCTACTATTAACGGGCTTGTTACATCCCACATTAAATGTTCATGCTCATAACCCCTACAGAAAACTGGACGGAAATGGCCCAGTAGCCTTTTCCTATCAACCTCTGCGAAAATAGTACTAAGGAAAATTGATGGATAGCCCCTTTTAAGGAACATAGATTTTAAAAGGGCACATTCAGCTGTGAAGTGTATCCGTGGTGGTGGTGCTGTGGTAGCGTTGTCGCCTCACAGTAAGACGCTGACGGGTTCGACTCTCAGCTAGAGAGTCTTCTGCGTGGAGACATGCGTGAATGGGCATACCTTCATTGAAGGTTGTGCATTAGGACTAGCAACTCAGCACGTAAAAATCAACTGCCAATAATTAGCAGACCGGAGTTCCGCTGTGGCGACCCCTAACCGGGAAAGGCCGAAAGACACAACAACAACAACATTCAGCTGTGAAGTCATCATACCCAGAAACCATTCTAGCTGCCTTAACCGCTTGCTCTTTAACTATTGCCTTTTTCTGATGATACAGGTGGCTACTTGTAAAGTGTAAAAAAGCATTTGAATAAGTGGGCTTACGGTAAGCAGTAGTTCTATACCTTTGATTAGGGCTATCTTTACTTATGTGCACATCCAAAAAGTTAATATCTGCCATGCCTACTTGGAATGTAAAGTCCAAGAAGGAAGTAAAAGATATGATGTTGGTAATAAATGTCTCAATTAGGCGTGCATCATCTTCCAAATGTAACACGTTATCTTGGTACTTTGTGTACCAGACAACATGTTCCTTATAGAATAGGTCCTTAAACAAGAAAGTCCTCTCCCAAAATGCCATGACACATTTGGCAAAGCTACTGCCACATGGTGACCCCATGGCAATTCCACTCTTTTGTAAAAAAAAATTGACCCATTAAATCATAACAAATTGTTTGCTAAAACTATTTCCAACAGAGTTTCAATAATGTTGATATCATTGTCTTCCATGCCTTTCAAATGTAAAAATTCTCTAACCCATTCAATACCCAATAAGTGGGGAATAACAGTGTAGAGATCTTTAATATCAACTGTTAGAAAGACAAATTTATCATTAAACTCTAAGTTGTTAATGCTGTTTAGAAAACTCCATGAATCATGGCATATTTGTGGTTCAGACTTAACAAAAGGTTTCAATTTATGGTCAACATATTTTGTACATGCATATGTGACAGAACCTCTCCCATCAACTATAGGTCTAAATGGAGGGTTGTGAATATCTTTATGCAATTTAGGGGACCCAAACAATGTCGGTATGATAGGTGCTGGCATTGTTAAATATTGGAGAGTGTCCAAACCAATACTTCCTTCAAGAAACAAGTCACTGAGGATATTATTAACATTTCTGTATGCACTATTAAGCTCATTAAGACTTACTAACTCATAAACATCAGAATCTAGATATGCTCGCATTCTATCTAGATGGTCAAATTAGTCCATGAAAACGAGACCCCCACCCTTATCGGGTTTCATGACCCGAATATTACAAGAGTTTAGTAAATTAATAAAGTCAAGTTCATCTGTAGAGATGTTCTTGTTTGGTTCAGGCTTTTTTTTTTTTATATTTATTTATATACATGTAAAAATTTGGTTTACAAAGTTCTTATGTTTATGATGTAAGTTGGTTTACATTCTACCTAATCAATTATCCATTTCTTGGTTGACTGAGAAGTTTAGAAGTACTATTACTTCTAATTCTATTTCTAGTTTTTAATTTAAAGCAGGTATTTTTATTGCATATCTATGATGCTTTACATTTGATTGTCAGTTATGTATTTAATTAATTAATTATACAATTTAGCATTATTTAAGGTGTTGTATGTGGAGATATGAAGTTTGTCTGAAGAAGTTAGTGTATTACTACTGACGAAAGTGCTTACAGCATTTGGATTAAACAGTGTTTTTTGGGTCCTCGCTGCTTCCTCCTTTTTGTATTTGCTAGTTTTTCATCTTTGGAAGTGTTTGTATAGTAACAGAGATGAAATAACTGGAATTGGGATCTTTAGGAAAGGGTAGGAGTAAATTACACAGGAAAAAAATGGGAATTGTGAGAACAATACATGCACAGGAGAAATGAGGTTTGAAGCAGGATTTGACTAATGGGTCTATATTAGATCAGCGAACACTTAAACAAGCAAACGCTGATTGATCGACCTTATTTTAGCGAAAGTTAAAAATATCGAAGCAACAAAAACTTGAAATTTTCTTAGGGGAAGAATTTGGTTGTCCATATCTGTTGCTTCGGTATTTTCAGTGCTGTGGTGGAAAGTTACGGGTCGGATTTAGGTAAGTGTGTGATTGTGTGGATGTGAGTGTTAGGGTGGTTTAGGTGAGTTAGGGTTAGGGCTTGGGTTAGGTATGTGTGCGATTGTGTGGACATGAGGGTTAGGGCAGATTTAGGTGAGTTAGGGTTAGGGAGCAGGTGAGGTGAGTGTGTGATAGTGATGGACCTTAGGGTTTTGGGTTAAGGTAAGTGGATAGTTAGTGGTGTATCCATAGTTTAGTGTAGGGTTAGGTGTCAGATTTTAGGTGTATGTGTGTGAATTTCTGTTTGTTTGGTGTGCTTGTGTTGTGTGTATGTGTTTTGGATCAGCGATTTTTTTCCCTAGGAAAAAAATCGCTGATCTGACAGTTCGAGATTGTAAGCTTTTGCTTACATAAGGTCAATCAATCAGCATTCACTTTATTAAGCGTTCACTGATCTAATATAGACCCTTGACTAACAGTGGCTAGATTATGTGATATATAATGTTAGTAAATAAAATTATGCCAATACGGTTTGTGATGTATAATGTTTGCAACTAAAATTATGTCAGTATGGTTTGTTTTCATTTATGTAAATGTGTGATTGCCTATGTCATATGTGATAATTCAATAAAAATGTTTCTTGTTTAAAAAAAAGAATAAACTTACTATAAGTATCTTATAGGACACTTGTCAGAGTTCCTATCAGGTGGTCCATTTGTGTACCTTTAACTCCCAGTGGGTGTGTTTTGAGCCTTTAGAAAAATGAAATTATCACCTTATAATTCTAACAAATACTCATTGACAGAGGTCAAATGTCAATACAGTTGTGTTTGTCATCATGTATACTTCAAGATAAAATATTTTCATGCCTTGTATGTAGCATGGTTTGGAATTATTAATGCAAATATGAACGAGGAATATTTGACACCTACAGGTGCAGTAGGAGGTAACTGCAGAAATACTTGGAGGTGCTCTCAGCTGTAATGAATTAAAACAGACAATAAAGCTTTTTTTTCCATTCTGTATGAACCCCTCAAATGACCCATTCATTCCACCTGGAGTGTTAGCACCATAGACCATTATTTCCTCTTCCATAGCAGGGATTTGGTCTTTCTTTTATGGACAATAATGTCCCCTGATGTAGCTGTGACTTAGCTAAGGCTACCTGACTAAGATGATGTTTACATAGTCCTGCAGATGCAGTCTCCTTCTCACAGCATGCATATGTCAGGGGATGCATGCATATTCCAATACATGCAGTTTCCCTATTGCATATTACATGCCACTAGTGCAAATATGGTTTATAGTCCTCTTCTGGGAAAAAACATAGAACCCTCACCCCAAGATGAGCAAACCAGCATTTGCTATTCCTGCTTCTCTCCTGCCAGCTCTTCTAGTGTCCAAGCTGCAAGTCGAATTCAGGTTATCTGTGATACAGTTTTATCCCTGTAAGACATGAAGCTGGCCATAGAGAGTAAAGCTTATTATTATTTATTTCATCATACACAACAAAGTTTTTCTTTTTTTAGTGTAGATCTGTAACTTTTATCCTGTGACTAATTTATTTATTTACAAGTGTTGTTTATAGATATATATTTGTTCTTTTAGTGTAGGTCTGCAGTTTTTATATACTGCTATAATATTTTGTCTCCAGCATGCGTGTAATAATGATCCTTTGATGTTCAGTCTGGTGAGAAATATCTCACTCCTTCTACCCATAATATCCCTAAGACCAGAACTTTACCAAATGAGAGTAACCATCATCTGCTACTTACTCAATGTAATATTTGTTTTTTTTTTTTTATTATTATTATTGATAGTCAGACTGCCAGTATTACAGTGACTGGGAAAAATCAGATGAGGAATGTGCTGAAAAGTGTTTTTTTGTTCATGTCAGTGATCAGTAACCAGTTTCTTAGGTATTTTTTTGTCTGTACAAATATTAATGTACCTGTCAACTGCTTGTCATGTGAAGCCTTATTTGGCATTTCTGCAATTGTTGCAACCATATTACTTGCGATTATTTCCAATGAAATTATCATCTCCTCTGAGTGTTTGACTTGTTCTCAGTTTGCTTGTAAAGATTTAATATTTTTAAACAATTCTCAAGCCAAGACTCCTTTAGGTATCTATAGTCAAACAGTCATGTCCTTCATACAACTGCCATACTTTTGGAATTAATCCACTGCAATATTTGCAAGCCAGTAGTCAAGAAAACATGAATTGTGAATCCTAGCATGTAGAAATAAGGTTGTAGTAATTGTGTGAAAGCAAAATAAGTAACCTAGAGCATTTTACAAGCTAAAATTAATATCTGAATTATGTTGCCAATAATGCAATGCTCTGCCATTTTTCTTTGTGGTAAGGTTACATTTAACTGCATTAATTTGCAAAATACTGAGAAATGCCTGATAGAAAGCTTAGTGGTACTTATATAGTGCAATTAATTGCTTTCAGCAGTCCCATGAAGCTATTATTATCTGATTTGTTTGGAACTTTTCTGTATTTGACAACTATTTATAAATGCTTAACAACTAACCTTTCCATATAAACTTGGGAATTCCATTTATTAAATATTGATCACTGTTTTTGTGTGTTTGCCTAGTGAAAAAGATGAAGTAGTCAGCTATGCAGATGCTCAATACATTTACTTGAATTTCCATTTTCTCTTAAAAAACAAAAGCCAGTCAAGAATAATTTTAAAAACAGAACTGTCACCCTAGAGATGAGCCTATTGAATTTCTCAGGAACCAGAAATCTGTGCAGAAAAAAAGACTAATTTCCAAACTACGAATGGTTTCAAAGCTTCAGTCAAAAACATGGCTTCAAAACACTGCTCCTTGCCAGTCAACTGCTGGCTGTAAGAACTTTATGGATCCATATTTAGAAATGTTTCTAGTTAAGGATTCAAGAAGTTAAATTCATGGAATAGACCAAGCAATTAAAAGCAAAATACTGGCAGTATATCTAATGGCTACTAATATTAATAATGCGTGAAACTTAATGAAAACAATTCCAAGAGCATAATTTCTTATTTCTTACTTATGGTATCTGCTGTGTATGTGCAGTCTCTTTTGTCAACTAATTTGTGGTAGAATCACAGAATGGCAATCACAATCCAGTGAACATAAATTTGGTGACCAAAAGGAAACATGGATTTGCCCCCACAAAGACCAAGTGACTGTCAGTTTGTGAACTTATCACAATCTACTCAGAATTTGTGAATAAAATCCTGCTATATACAAGACCACTGCTGTGTGTAGACCCACAAGTAGAAAAAAATGCTGCCCTCCAGAAATTAGCCATCTTGTTGTTCATATGCTAGCATTTAATTATTCAGTTTTACTTTACTAAAGATAATCCTGCTTTTATTATAAACATTATGCCATTAACTGGGATTAGGGGAGTATGATTTATGTATTCACTGACAATTGATTACCTGGAACGTCTGACTGGGTAGGTGCCCATTTTCAGCAGAGGCTTAGGGAGAAAACCTCCAAAGTATTACAAAAATACTTTAAGAACAAAAAGTTTACAATCTTTGAAAATAATACAAAAACGTCTACAGTTTAAATAATGTGAAAACATTGATTAAGAACAGATACCATTTACATGTCAATAATTTAATACTTGAAAAATTTGAGCCAGTATATTGAGAAATTAAAGGTAAGTTAGTAAAATACAAACAGGAATTGCAATATGAAGTCAGAGAAAAAACAGGGTTATGGCATATTTAGAAATACAGTCAGGGCAGGGGAAGTGATTGAAGTAAGGAAGTGGGAGTAATGAGTTAAGTACAAAAATGCTGTCTGCTACAGAATAAGAGGAGGCCTTAACAAAAGGAACAGGAAATTACTATATAGTAATACTGTAACTGTCATTATATACAAACATTATCAGTGCAGAGGAATTACACCCCTGCATCCTCATTGTGGGGGATTACACTCCTACATATTCCTGCACTATATATTAACTTCAAGGCTGCATGACTTCATAGAAAATGGAATACTCTGTTTTCCAATGCAAATCACATTTGTTTTTTTTACTCTGAGTTTGTGTAACTTCAGAGTTAGTATAGCTAGTAATTGGAGAAGGTGGGGATGAATTCTCCACATCAAGGGTTACAAAGATATATAACCTCCGCTCTAAAATGCTTCATTTATATGCAGTTTCTGAATCTATTTTCAAATAATGCATATGGTGTGTTTTGGACAATTTACATTGATCACTCCTATGCTTTCTTTGTCTGCTGAAGTATGCCTCATATTAAGATACTTACATTTTCCATTACTGAGGCACATATGTTAATACTGGGAACAGTTTCATTACATTGTTAGTTATCCTCTACAATTTGAACAAAATAAGATGAAAGGCTGTGTAAGATCTAACTGATTTAAGTAAAAGTACTGAGATGGTAAACAAACATGTATAACAAGAAATACCCTCCTGCTTTAGACTTCACAAAGTGAGGTCAGTATAGTTGCTATATAATCTTATCTGACAGCGTGGTTTAGTACTTCTTCTCAAGACAGTTTACACCCATAGACATATTGTTATACTTTTTTATACTTAGCTTTATACTTTTCTACAATATATGTCAGTATATTATTTGTTCTATTGATAATATGGAAGTCAGCTTTTTAAGGTCATATTTATAATTTTACAAATATTGAAGTATTTGCCATTTTGTGTTCATAATTACGTATTCTGTGACTTAATGTTTAATTGTTTCAATATGTAACTATCTGTTTTATTGACAATTCAATATGGATTTGGAAGTTCAATTTCTAAGCTATATGATCTCCCAGATAATTCCAAAAAAGTACAACATCAAGGCAGTTTTATGGACTGGAATATGTTTATAGATAATTTAAGAGTTATTATTTAGGGATTGTTTGGCAGCCTTCATTACCTTTGTTGTTCATATAGAGACAGTCTTTAAGCATTCTTCTAGGATACTGAAGCCACTTTGGACAGAGACTATAAGTCAGTGGGCATCCGTGGCATAGCAGTGGAGAATTTGCATATTTGTATATTGGATTAGCTTGACTTCTCTTCTATGTACCGTCATTCTCCTTGTGAATAGTAAGACCAGAAGAAGGCCACAAAGTGATGTCTGCAGTACACCTAAATGTAGCTATTAAAATGAGTAGCAGTTTTCCTATGTAGTTATATTTGCAGAGGTTAGTAAGTGTTTAAAAAGTCCATGATAAAGTGACGGAAACAGTTCTTTCTTCTTTTAAATGGTAAATAAGACAGTGATGAAGTCTTCTATGCATCTTGCTGTTAATGATGTCATTTAGTTACACAATGGTTGTAATAGTTTTATGATCCTACTTAAAGTCACATGATGTTTCTGATTATACACAACACTAAGTAAGGTATAATGTCATGCTGGATTTCTGATCGTATACTATACTATGTGAGATATGATGTCCCTGACTATACAAGACTTTACTAGCAGCTTAAACATTGATGTCATTTTGCCGCATGATAACTGTGTATGTTCCTTTTTTAGGCATTTACTTTTCTGTTTGTCTGGCATTGATGGTTCTTAGTCTGCTGGAGACTGTGGTCATTACCAGTATACTTCACCAGAGGTCAATGCAGAGCACTAGGATACCCAACTGGATAAAGAAACTAGTCCTTGACTACATGGCCAGACTAATTTGTTTCAAGGTAACACACCAAGCTGAGGAACTGCCCAAAGCCTCTGTGATCACATGCCAGTCAAACATAGGTAAGGGGACCTACATTCACCTCTAGCCATTTCTAGTATGACAAGTAATTGGAAAGGCATTTCTACACAGACTAGATTACTTTCTCAATCAGTCAGCACAGTTAGAGATTTAGAAGTATATAAACATTTGTATGTTATGTGTTAGACTGTGATCTCACCAGCACCAGTGCTACAGGATATAAAGTCCAGGATTCTGAATGGTTATAACTTACACTACTGCCAAGAATCTTAAATCCTCAGATATTGTAGAGGTGAGTGTGTTGAGGAGATGGAAAGAGTACTTTGAGGGGTTGATGAATGAAGAGAATGAGAGGGAGAGAAGGTTGGATGATGTAGGGATAGTGAATCATGAAGTACAATGGATTAGCAAGGAGGAAGTAAGGATAGCTATGAAGAGAATGAAGAATGGAAAGGCTGTTGGCTCAGATGACATACCTGTGGAAGTATGTAGGTGTTTAGGTGAATTGGCAGTGGAGTTTTTAACCAGATTGTTTAATGAAATCTTGGAAAGTGAGAGGATGCCTGAGAAATGGAGAAAAAGTGTGTTGGTACCGATTTTTAAGAATAAGGGTGATGTGTAGAGCTGTAGTAGCTACAGAGGGATTAAATTGATCAGTCACAGCATGAAGTTATAGGAAAGAGTAGTGGAAGCTAGGTTAAGAAGGGATGTGATGATTAGTGAACAGCAGTGTGGTTTCATGCCAGGAAAGAGCACTACAGATGTGATGTTTGCTCTGAGAGTGTTGATGGAGAAGTACAGAGAATGTCAGAAGGAGTTGCATTGTGTTTTTGTAGACTTGGAGAAAGTATATGACAGGGTGCCTAGAGAGGAGTTGTGGTATTGTATGAGGAAGTCAGGAGTGTCAGAGAAGTATGTAAGAGTAGTACAGGATATGTATGAGGGTAGTGTGACAGCAGTGAGGTCTGTGGTGGGAGTGACGGATGCGTTTAAGGTGGAGGTGGGGTTACATCAAGGATCAACTCTGAGCCCTTTCTTATTTGCAATGGTGATGAACAGGTTGACAGATGAGATCAGACAGGAGTCCCCATGGACTATGATGTTTGCAGATGACATTGTGATCTGTAGTGAGAGTACGGAACAGGTGGAGGAGACCCTGGAGAGATGGAGATATGCTCTAGAGAGAAGAGGAATGAAGGTCAGCAGGACTAAGACAGAATATATGTGTGTGAATGAGAGGGAGGATAGAGGAATGGTGAGGATGCAAGGAGTAGAGGTGGCGAAGGTGGATGAGTTTAAATACTTGGGGTCAATAGTTCAGAGTAACAGTGAGTGTGCAAGAGAGGTGAAGAAGAGAGTACATGCAGGATGGAGTGGGTGGAGAAGAGTGTCAGGAGTGATTTGTGACAGACGAGTACCTGTAAGAGTGAAAGGGAAGGTCTACAAGAGGGTAGTGAGACCAGCTATGTTATATGGGTTGGAGACAGTGGCATTGACAAAAAGGCAGGAGTATGAGCTGGATGTGGCAGAGTTAAAGGTGTTAAGATTTGCACTGGGTGTGACAAGGGTGGACAGGATTAGGAATAAGTATATTAGAGGGTCAGCCCAGGTTGGAAGGTTTGGAGACAAAGCCAGAGAGGCAAGATTACGTTGGTTTGGACATGTGCTGAGAAGGGATGCAGAGTATATTGGGAAAAAGATGCTAAGGATGAAGCTACCAGGTAACAGGAAAAGAGGAAGGCCTAAGATAAGGTTTATGGATGTAGTGAGAGAGGACATGCAGGTGGTTGGTGTGACAGAGCAAGATGAAGAGGACAGGAAGAAATGGAAACAGGTGATCCGCTGTGGCAACCCCTAACGGGAACAGCCAAAAGAAGATGATGACCATTGGATAATAATATTGCACAGTAATAATTGGACACCCTTTTAAGGGCCTTTTAGTAGCTGATATCATTAGCTGGGTGGTGGCAGGGATTACTACCATATAGTCTGGGTAAAGGGGCACAGCTGGAGAATCTGTGCCAGCTTTTCCCAGGAGTGCCTGTGAAGTTGTATAAATACTTATCTCAAAGTGTGTGTGTGGTGTGTCAGCTACTTGGCATGGACACAAAGCACAGGTTGGACAGAGAGGGTACTGGAGGTTTTAGCTTGCCCAGCTAGGCTGAGATCTGGACCCTATAGCTGTGCCAGTGGGGAGTCTTATTGGGGACCTGGTGAGCAAGGGAGCAAACAGCCCCAGACTGACTGTGATCTCTGTGTGCACTTAAGGGAAATTGTACTTTACTGTGTGTATTAGTTATCCTTTCCTGTCTTCTAGGAGACGACGTCCCTGGTGTTAGTAGTGAGGATTGAGGCTCCTTGATTGCTGGGCCAGGGCGTGGTCATCACAAAAGCCACATCCAGCTCAGTAGTATAGTGGGATAAAATCTTGACTGTGACCCAGATGACCAACGTTCATATCTTAGCTCTGGGTGCTGGAAGAGCCAGGTATGGGAGGATAGACAAGAGCAGTATTTGGTATCTCATCTATCTGTCTTGCTGGGAAGAAAATGGTGATCCCATTCAGGCTATTCTGTTGCCATGTAATTGTAGGCCTGCACATTCATTGTGAGCACAGGATCTGCAGACACATGGTTGGTGATCTCAAGTCTGTGACGATAGCTCTCAAGGGTGTGTTTGTGAGAGATTGTAAACATAGGGAGAGGGCATAGGATGCCCCTACAGTGATGCAGACACATGCCTCAGCCAGGAGCAAAGTTTCAGTCAAACAATTTACCTCACTGCTGGGATGTAAGCCAAGGCAAAACACTGGCATGACTGATGTATGATGGTTCCACCTAGCCTGCTCTTACCCGCAGTGGTATATAGCCAGGACATGGAACTAAATGAGCAGGGCAGATAGGACTAGAATTAATGGTTGGCAAACCAGGAAGGAACAAACTCACACAGAAAAAAAACCTTGATGGCGTTAATTCATAATGAAAAATTAAACTTATGAACCTGTTAAGCTGTTCTTTGCACTGAGACACAGACAAATAAGCAGAGACTATATGGAAGACAGTATGGAGTCAAATACATGCATATCAATCCCTCATTTACTGAGATAGTAGAGGCAAATGCTTCCCCCAACATCAGGCAACTAGGGATATGACAACCATATGGAATTCCCACTTTCCCATACTCTATAGTCCTCATTCCCAAGTATATTATAGTAATCCCTGGTCATTGTGTCTCCCACACACTTCTGTTACCAGGCTTATTAATGCAGTAACAACATCTTCTGCTGACAAAGGATTCCCCAAGCTCTTTGAGTTTTAGCTGTTCTGAAGAATAGCTTGATCCCATTAGCAACTACTTCCTCTAATCCAAGCTACTACATGATAACTAAGAAAATATATTCCAGGAGGCTGCTGGATCCCAAATGTACAATTAGACAATTCCTAAAATTATAGTTTTATACTTTTAGAGTTTCTTAATGTAGTATTGACCTTGGAGGATCTTTAGAAGCCTAGCCATGCACTTCCATGATATTTTTTTAGTCCTTTGAATTTAAATATGAATAACATGCCGGTCCCAAGCCCGGATAAATGGGGAGGGTTGCATCAGAAAGAACATCCAGCATAAAACTTTGCCAAATAATGAATGCGGACACCAGTAAATATTTCCATACCGGATCTGTTGAGGCCCGGGTTAACAACGGCTGCCACCAGTACTGTTAGCAAACAGGGTGCTGGCAGAAAGTGGGCTACTGTTAGCCTAAGGAGGAGAAGAGGCGGAAGGCATGGCCGAAGGCAGGAAGAGAGGAGAAAGGCTAGGACTGTGGTAGCGAGGGTTGGAACTTTGAATGTTGGCAGTGTGACTGGTATAGGGTGAGAGCTAGCTGATATGATGGACAGAAGGAAGCTTGGTATATTGTGTGTGTAAGAGACCAGATGGAAGAGGAGTAAGGCTAGGTGTATTGGAGGTGGGTTCAAATTGTTTTATCATGGTGTGGATGGGAGGAGAAATGGCATAGGAGTTATCCTGAAGGAACAGTATACTGAGTGTTCTGGAGGAGAAAAGAGTGTCGGATAGAGTGATGTTTATGAAGCTGGAAATTGATGGTGTAATGAATGTTGTTAGTGCATATGCTCCACAAGTTGGGTGTGCGATGGATGAGAAAGAACAATTTTGGAGTGAGTTGGATGAAGTGGTGATGACTGGACCCAAGGGGAAGAGAGTGGTGATTGGAGCAGATTTCAATGGGCATGTTGGTGAAGAGAACAGAGGGGATGAGGAAGTGATGGGTAGGTATGGTGTTAAACAAAGGAATGCAGAAGGTCAGACAGTAGTGGATTTTGCAAAAAGGATGGACATGGCTGTGGTGAATACGTATTTTCACAAGAGGGAAGAGCATAGGGTGACATACAAGAGTGGAGGAACATGCACACAGGTGGATTATATCTTATATAGGAGGGCCAGTTTGAAGGAGATTGGAGACTGTAAAGTGGTGACCGGGGAAAGTATATTTAGGCAGTATAGGATGGTGGTTTGTAGGATGACATTGGTGATCAAGAAGAGGAGGAGGAGTGTGAGGGCAGCACCAAGGATCAAAAGGTGGAAATTGAAAAGGGTAATTGTGAGGTGGAGATCAGGGATGAGTTAAGACAGGCACAGGGTGGCAGTGAAGAGTTACCAAATAGTTGGGTAACTACAGCAGAGCTAGTAAGGGAGATGGCCAGAAAGGTGCTTGGTATGAAATCTGGACAGAGGAAGGACGACAAGGAGACATGGTGGTGGAATGAGGAAGTACAGGAGAGTATACAGAGAAAGAGGTTGGCAAAGAAGAAGTGGGATTGTCAGACAGATGAAGAAAGTTGACAGGATTATAAGGAGATGAGGTGCATGGCAAACAGAGAGGTGGCGAAGGATAAGGCATATGAAGAGTTGTATGAAAGGTTGGACACTAAGGAGGGAGAAAAGGACCTGTACTGATTAGCTAGACAGGGGGACCGAGCTAGGAAAGATGTGCAGCAGGTAAAGGTGATAAAGGATAATGAGGGAAACATACTCACAAGCGAGGAGAGTGTATTGAGGAGATAGAAATAGTACTTTTAGGGGTTGATGAATGAAGAGAATGAGAGGGAGAGAAGGTTAGATGATGTGGGGATAGTGAATCATGAAGTACAATGGATTAGCAAGGAAGAAGTAAGGATAGCTATGAAGAGGATGAAGAATGGAAAGGCTGTTGGTCCAGATGACATACCTGTGGAAGCATAGAGGTGTTTAGATGAAATGGCATTGGAGTTTTTAACCAGATTGTTTAATGAAATCTTGGAAAGTGAGAGGATGCCTGAGGAATGGAGAAAAAGTGTTTTGGTACCGATGTCTAAGAATAAGGGTGATTTGCAGAGCTGTAGTAACTACAGAGGGATTAAATTGATCAGTCACAGCATGAAGTTATGGGAAAGAGTAGTGGAAGCTAGGTTAAGAAGGGACGTGATGATTAGTGATCAGCAATATGGTTTCATGCTGGGAAAGAGCACTACAGATGCAATGTTTGCTCTGAGAGTGTTGATGGAGAAGTACAGAGAAGGTCAGAAGGAGTAGCATTGTGTTTTTGTGGACTTAGAGAAAGCATATGACAGGGTGCCTAGAGAGGAGTTGTGGTATTGTATGAGGAAGTCGGGAGTGTCAGAGAAGTATGTAAGAGTGGTACAGGATATGTGCAAGGGTAGTGTGAAAGCGGTGAGGTCTGTGGTGGGAGTGACGGATGCGTTTAAGGTGGAGGTGGGGTTACATCAAGGATCAGCTCTGAGCCCTTTCTTATTTGCAATGGTGATGGACAGGTTGACAGATGAGATCAGACAGGAGTCCCCGTGGACTATAATGTTTGCAGATGACATTGTGATCTGTAGTGAGAGTACGGAACAGGTGGAGGAGACCCTGGAGAGATGGAGATATGCTCTAGAGAGAAGAGGAATGAAGGTCAGCAGGACTAAGACAGAAGATATGTTTGTGAATGAGAGAGAGGATAGAGGAATGGTGAGGATGCAAGGAGTAGAGGTGGTGAAGGTGGATGAGTTTAAATACTTGGGATCAATAGTTCAGAGTAACAGTGAGTGAGGAAGAGAGGTGAAGAAGAGAGTACAGGCAGGATGGAGTGGGTGGAGAAGAGTGTCAGGAGTGATTTGTGACAAACGAGTACCAGTAAGAGTGAAAGGGAAGGTCTACAAGAGGGTAGTGAGACCAGCTATGTTATTAGGGTTGGAGACAGTGGCATTGACAAAAAGGCAGGAGTTTGAGCTGGATGTGGTAGAGTTAAAGATGTTAAGATTTGCACTGAGTTTGAGCTGGATATGGCAGAGTTAAAGATGTTAAGATTTCCACTATGTGTGACCAGGGTGGACAGGATTAGAATAAGTATATTAGAGGGTCAGCCCAGGTTGAAAGGTTTGGAGACAAAGCCAGAGAGGCAAGATTACATTGGTTTGGACATGTGCTGAGGAGGGATTCTGAGTATATTGGGAAAAAGATTCTAAGGATGAAGCTACCAGGTAACAGGAAAAGAGGAAGGCCTAAGATAAGATTTATGGATGTGGTGAGAGAGGACATGCAGGTGGTTGGTGTGACAGAGCAAGATGCCGAGGACAGGAAGAAATGGAAACAGATGATCCACTGTGGCGACCCCTAACAGGAACAGCTGAAAGAAGATGATGATGAACAAATAGCAAGCAGAACATTTATGTTATCTTTTTCCATGGGGGCCATGGATGTTACTCCAGGGATGAGTTTGCAGTTTCCTATCCAGTCATCCAGATTACATTTGAATAGGGTAAGATAAATACTTATGTATTTGAAGAAGACGGTTCCAAAAAAGCAGAATTCTCTGTGATACATATCTAGCCTTCCAGCATGTTCTACTTATGTTACAAAAGAGAGTAAAGTCAGTTGTGCAGGTGTTTATACCACTGGACCTGTGGAGCTGGAGTAGTTCTGAAAGGATAGCACCTGTTGAGGCTATGTTTGCAAGGCAAAGGTCACCTCTCAGCAACCTGTATGATACAGAGAATTGGGACAAGGCTTTGAGATGGTCAGTGTAGTTCTTATGATTAAGACCCTTGATTTTTTGGTGAGAAAATGCTGTGGGCTCTCATGTTGAGTCAAGTGTTTGGAAGGTACATACCAAAATTGTCATTACATTCAGTGATCAGTCTGATAAGTGCTAAATACAGAAGAATTATCACATCTCTGGACCTGGACATTGTACCTTTACTAATAAGTTGCTCAATGAAAAAAGACTTTCTTACAGTAGTCATACATGGTGATCAAAGAACAGTTTACTGTCTATATAGGATTTGAGGTCGCTAAAAACTGGATTGATTCAGTTGTGTTTTGTCAATGTGATAGTTGCAGGGATTTTGTACTTTCCAAAGGATACTATTATACATTTTTTGGCATTTAGTTTTAGTCCATGGTTTTGGAATCAGCTATTTGTTTGGGAAAGGCTCTTGGAGGATCTTGCTGTCCTCTAGAAAGTTAATAGAGCTGCCTAGTTTACAGTCATCAACAAACTTGGTGAGCTATAATCCCTTAACATTGCCTTTGATTTTGGAAAAGTAAATGCCAAAGAAGAGTTGCCCAAGGACAGAGCCCTATAGTACACCACTGGAGACAGGTCTTTTGGAGGAGATGCCCACCCTAATTTCCTGGGTTTTGTTTATGAGCCAGTTTGTTATCCATTGAAATACATAGGGATTGATATTTAGCTTGGAGAGCTTATTGACAATACTTAAGTATGGAATAGAGTCAAACCTTTAGCAAGATCTAGATATGTGGTGGGTACTGATTTTCCCTCATCTTTTGCTTCAGAAACCTTCACAAAAAATCAGCCTGGTTGAGTAGGCAGAATCTGACCTTGGCAAAACTAAACTGGCATGGGTCAATAGTTGTAGGTTACCTATATCCTTATTTATTAAATCCATAATGATCCATTTCATAGCCTTACAGATGAGACTCATCAGACATATGGGTTTATAAATTACCTGGGTGAGCTGATACGCCCAACAGGGGATGACTGTTGCTGTCCTCCAGTTGTCTGGCACAAGGCCTATTCAGAGGCTGATATTGAATAATCTGTGTGTGAGGGGGGGTGACAGGTTCTGATTCAGGTTAGCCAGTAGGTCTGTGTGTGTGTGGGGGGGGGGGGGGGTGACAGTCCTCTTTCAGGTTAGTCAGTAGGCATTCTAGTATGTTATCTTGTCCCACAGAAGCAGTGTCCTTGACCTTGGATAAGACTTGAGAACTTGTTCTTGGGAGTTTGGAGGGTTGATGTTGATGTGGGTATGTGAACTGAAAATGTTGGGGGGGTGAGTGGGATGAAGTTTGAGCTAAGTATGAGTAGATGATATCATTTACTATGAGTTCTACATAGTCCTTTGCTTTGATTTTTAGATCTCTAACATAGTTAAAGAATGTTTTGAGGTTGTCAGTAGCCTGGGTGGCTACGTTTACCTCATATCTGGCTTTGGTTGCTTTGGTCAGGGACTGGAGTTCCTTGCTAAGTTTAGCAACAGCATTTCTGGCATGATGGGAGTTACATTTATTTAACATGCAATGTGTTTTTTCTCATGTTTTAGAGTCATAAAGGTTTATTTTTAAGTTTGGCACGTTATATATTTCAGAGGGGGATACCATGCTTCTATGCAGCTATTTACATGAGTGTAGAACTTGACAGTAAAAGATTCACCTTAACAGAACAGCGTAGATCAATATGTGTGTGTATACCTTTAAGAAGCTATCCAAGGGCTTGCACAAGTGTATAAATACTGAGCACATGCAAGCCTGACTGCCATTTTGTAGTTAGCTGTTGAGATGTATGTATGTATGTATGTATGTATGTATGTATATATGCATGCATGCATGTAAGCTCTGTTTGTTAACTAGTTTGTTCATATTTAATGATGCTGCTATCCAACCTGACGTGTTTGTATGTATTAAAGCATCTGAATGAAACCCCCAGCCTTCTTGTTTTATGTGTTAGAGATGAACAACCAACATGGTGTCAGAAGAGGCATATCTAAAGGACATTTTATTTATTTATTTATTTATTTATTTACATTTGTTGACCGGGAAAATCCAACTGGACGCATATCCTTTTTCTGGCCTGGGGAGAAAAGCTCCACAATAAAGATGAATTTAGGTATATGATTACAAGAAGTAGATGTAGTTGTATGTATAAAAGTAACGTTAATACAATCATAGTTCCTGAAGAATAACATAGTACATACAGTGCTCACATAACAACTGTGCCATCTAAGATGGCATCTAAGAATTAAATAACAGTTATTCACATTGTTACAGTAAAAAATTACAGCAGTAATCTAAAGGACATGGAGTTAGTAGAAGCATACTGAAGAGGCATGTGGTCAGAAACAGCTTGGCTAAAATGATTTAAGACACTTGTTTAGATGCTGTTGGACTATAAAGGAGTGGATTACTCCCAAAATGTGTAAACGTCACTAAATAGGTCAGAAACGAATTTCAGGCATTTAACTTACTCAGCGCTATTTCTTTTTGCATAATATGAAACGGGGCATGCTGAACAATCTAAATAATTTTTACATAAGCTGATATGCACGATATTGATAAAAATATTCGAATTACTACAGAAAATGTTTGAAATAATTGCATAAAATGAATAAAATAAGGGGAAATGACTGCATTTTTGCAAAGCATATGTATTTTCATTTAAGCAAAGATATCCGAGTTATCAGAAGTGTATAAAGTGTTTGCATGTTTATGCAGTGTTACAGTAAAGCTATTTCACAAAGTACAGCCATTACAAAGCATAATTTGGAGAGTACAGCCATTACAGAGCCTATTTAGTGAAGTACATTATTTCAAAGAGTTTATTGTGCATTTGAATGTTGTTGCAAGCTCACAGAATAGTTTGTTCATACATAATTACAAGGGACATATTTTCAGTGTGTTTGTGTATACTTTGTGGGCATGGCAGATGGATTTTGAAAACCCAGTGCACTTGTGTTTGACAGTAATATTGCTGAGAAACTACATAATTACAGGGACATATTTTTCAGTGTGTGTGTGTACTTTTTGGGGCATGGCAGATGGATTTTGAAAAAACAGTGTGTGTGTTGTAATATTGTCACATTGTTGAGGAGACTGTTTGAGCAAGAGTACAACATTTTCATACAAGCTGCATTTTCTGATAAAGATGACCATACAAAGGCATTTCTTCTGCTTAATTTAGCTGAGTCAGAAGCCATAGAAAGGGAACACTCATTTGTGTATGCACCTGCTATCTATGCAGGAGAGGGGGAAAACCATCATATTGTTGTACTGGCTGAGTCAAGGGAGAACCCAAGAGTGCTTAAAATGTAAATTCAGAGAAATGTGTAACCCCCAGACAAATTTTAAGATGGAGAGGCACTTATTTTGCACAAGGAATCAAAAGCATGGTGAAACATTTGAAGGATATATAACTGGCCTGAGAAATAAAGCTAAAAGATGCAGATTTGGTGCCTTAAGGAATGAGGTGATAAAGGACAGACTTGTGTGTGGCATAAAATATGATGCTGTGAGAAAGATTTTGCTTTGTGACAATGATTTAACTTTGAATAAGGCCATTGAGATTTGTCAGATATACAAGCACACCATTGAGATTTGTCAGATATACAAGCTCACACAAAAGCACACAAATATGCTTACAAATGAGAATAGCTCTAGAATGCACAGTGATAAAGCTCATGTTGATAATATGCAGCACGTGGTTAAAAGAAACAGGCCTAAGCACATGGCAGCAACTGTAACCCCTGCAGCACTCACTGGTAAACCTCAGAACTTTCTAGCAAATTTCAGACTTTGCACAGTCTCAATGAAGCATAAGTGTGAGTCAGCAAACTTAAAACATGGGCCCCCACCCACTTTCATTGCCAACTGTCATAATTGTGGTGGAATTCATGAATCTAAAATGAAAAAGTGTTTAGCTTTTGGTCAACAATGCCACAAATGCAATAAATGGAATAATTTCAAAAGATTTTGTAAATCAAAAGGCCCACGTTCTTTTATTAAAAGGAAGCATTTCAAGAAATGAGTTTAGCAGTTTGACAGTGGCAAGTCTACTCTTTATGTTGATGGTCTGTCAGTGCTTCATGAAACAGTTAATGCAGTAGATTTGATAAATGTCAAACCCACAGAGCTCAAAGTTGACACAGGTTCCAAGTTTTCTGCTAGAAGAAGCTACAACTTACTGTTTTATGTGGTCAAGAAGCACGTGCAGTCATTATAGGGCTCAGAAACAGTTTAAAACTGGAACTGCTTTCATTTAATAAGGAAGTCCACCATGTTAGCTGATCTGTTCCAAGACAAACTAGTCAAACTTCCAGTTGTGTACTCCAATAACCATGCAGGCCAAGTCAAAGCTGAGTAAGATAAAATGGTGCGATAACAGGTGATTTGTCCAGTTGAAACTCCAACTGAATGGGTATCTTCCATGGTGGTAGTTCATAAGAAAAGCTCAGATGACATCAGAATATGCATTGACCCACAAGATTTGAACAATGCCATTTGGGATAAATTCTGCAAGTGAAGATCATAGTAGACAACATACTGAAACCTTAGAAAAGTTCTAGAAAGGACATATGTTGGTCATTTATTTACCAGTACAGGCTTACAGACAATGTTCAAGCCCTGCAATGTTTTCATTCATTCCAGACTTGAGCCAACTATCAAACAACATTTGATGTCCTGAAAGACAGAAATGCTAGTCCATCAAATGATGCTTTGAAGTTTGGTCTTGTTTCAGTCATTCTACAAAAGGATCAACCAGTTGCCTATTCATCAAGAACTCACCCAAACTGAGATGCAGTATGCCCAGATAGAGAAAGAGCTTTTGGCAATTGTGTTTGCATGTTCGAAGTTCCATGATTATGAGTATGGTAGACCTATCCAGATTGAAACAGACCACCAACCATTATTCACTATCCTGAGAAAGCCAATGCATTCAGCTCCAGCCAGAATGCAACGTGTGATGCTGAGATTGCAAAAGTACTATTTCAGTCTTGTCTACAAGAAAGACAAACTGTTTTATATTGCTGATATATTGTCCAGATTGCCCAGAAACACCACAGAATAGCATGAGAATGAGAACCTTGATATTGAAGTCATGTTAGTGAAAATTTTTTCTTCCAGACACTTTAATGAGCTAAGAGATCATACAGCTACAGTTCCAGTTTTACAGAAGTTCAACCATTTTGTCAATCAAGGATGGCCGTCAAAGCAATTTAGCTTACCTCAAGAAGTGCCACCTTATTTTCCATACAGAGATGAGATTTTGTATGACAAAGGTATCATAATGAAAAGTCCAAAAGTAATTATACCAAAGTCCTTGCAACCAATATACATTACTATCTTGCATTGTGGTCACCCAGGAACCAAATCTTCCAAAAGAAGGGTGAGAGAACTAGAACTTTTGGCTTTCTATGTCACAAGACATTGAGAGAGCACTTTCATCTTGTTTGATATGTAATAGTACAAAGCCACATCAACAGAAGGAACCACTTCAGCTTAACTAGATTTCAGAACTCCCTTGGTCGACAGTAGCCAATATCTTTGAGTGGAATGGTCAGCATTATTTGATGTTAGTAGACTTTTACCTCAACTGGTTCGAGATTGACTTACTTCCTAACCTAGCATCTAGTACTGTCATTACTAAGATGAAGCATCATTTTGCTATGCATGGAAGTCCACACAAAGTTATTTCTGACAATGGCACGCAGTTTATAGGACAACAGTTCAAAAGATTTGCTGAAGAATGGGACTTAACTCATGTCAAAAGTAGTCCAAAGTACCAGCAATCAAATGGTTTGGCAGAACATGCAGTTCAAAGTGTAAAGCAGTGACGTGAGAAGTCAAAATGAGATAATACTCATGTTTTCCTGAATCTCTTGAATCTTAGAAATGTTCCATGTGATAAACATCTTGGTTCACCTGCTCAGAGACTTCTATCGAGACAAACTAGAACCACATTACCAATCAGTAGTCAATTGTTGGTCCCATGTGTCAAGAACAACAGATCAGTGAAAGCCAATCTGTTTTTGAAATGTTTATCCCAGAAGTCCTACTATGATAAGACCAGCAAACTGCTCAATCCATTGCGAGAGGGAGAAGTGGTATGGATGCAAACATCCAAAGGTTATGATCGGATTGGTGTTGTGAAGAATATTGGTCTAGAGCCACGATCGTACATTGTGGAATCAGAAGAAGAAAGTTTTAGGCAGAAGCAGAAACATTTGAGACCAGTATCCAAGCCTATACCACAGCAGATAGCCTGTGAGAAAGACTCTTTATCTCAGCGTGAGCTGTCTGCTGTTCCAATTCCAGAGGAAGTTCCAGAGGATATTCCTGTTCCTGTCATGAATTCAGAAGTTCGTGATATGAGTTGTGCACTGCAGACTGTCCATGTTGCTAAATTTAGTTCCAACTGTTATGGTACGAGATATGGCTGAATCTCTAAACTCTGTAACAGATATGAAGCAACTTGGACATGATCATTGTATTTTGTTTTCCATAGTGATGCATGTCTAGCTCTGATATTGTTTTGCATAAAGGGCAATCTTTTAAAAGGGAAGATGTAGTCAATATGTATGTGCATACCTTTAAGAAACTATCCAAGGGCTTGCACAAGTGTATAAATACTGAGCACATGCGAGCCTGGCTGCCATTTTGTAGTTAGCTGTTGAGATGTAAGCAAGTATGTATGTAAGCTCTGTTTGTTAACTAGTTTGTTCATATTTAATGATGCTGCTATCCATACTGATGTGTTTGTATGTATTAAAGCATCTGAACAAAACCCCAGGCGTTCTTGTTTTATGTGTTAGAGATGAATAAGTGACAATGGGGTCATCGGGTTGGGAGGGGATATTGAATTTAGTCAGTTCATTGCTCTGTTTAAGTCAATAAGGTTTAGCTGTCTAATGAGTCTGGATGTAGCACTTTGTTTAATGAATATAGAAATTAATACAGAAATGCCCTTATCTAGTGTGATAGTGTGGTAAGCATTGAAGCCTTGCAAAAATGGGGTGATCACCATTGATGTGAACAAGGTGTCAGTGACAATGCATGTATCAATGCATTCTAGAGTAAGGAGTGCCTCTAGGGAATGGAGCTGTCTGTTAAAGTTCCTGCTGCTGAGCACCAAAATCTTTATATTTATGTATATTGTGTTACGTACACACAGCAACACATAAAACCCTCCCTA
Organism: Protopterus annectens; assembly: GCF_019279795.1. NCBI lineage: Eukaryota > Metazoa > Chordata > Ceratodontiformes > Protopteridae > Protopterus > Protopterus annectens. Next base: position 378,277,494 of record NC_056734.1, on the reverse strand, counting down.
CATGTTCTCAAGTAGCCCTCACAAATACAATGTTTTCTAAGCATTTCAGCTGGGATGGTGCTTAGAGGTAACTAGGCACAGACATTTAAAATTAGCTGTACTTCATAGCTGGCAGTTGAATAAAAGTGATTGTAAATTGCACTGGGGTTTTTGTTTTCAGGTATGGGAGCCAATGCCATTCTCTTTCCAACTGATGAACACATTTAGACCAAGGGTACTTTTTGATAGTGCAGGGAATTCCTTTTCATCAGAAAATCATTCTACAGTACAGCTGGTGATGTATACATTTACACCAAGGGTACGTTTTGACAATGTAGGGAATTTCTTTTCATCAGAGAATCATTCTACGTTACAGCTGGTTTTGGGTATCAGGGAAATGAAAGGCTCCCCACTGCAATGTGTAAACTACTTGGGGCTGGTCATCAAAAGCTGATGAACATATTAGTACCACGGAGTATGCTGAAACACCTGGGCAGACAGCAGGAGAAAGAAAGGTGCATGGAATGATGGCAGGCAGACTGCCTATAAGGCAACACTTCCTCTAAGCAATCAGGGAGTGCAAGCAGTCTCTTTATATAGGTCTGTTGCTCCAGCAACCATCCAGGTAACTGACATTACCGCCTGTGTCACTAGACCCATGCAGAAAAAACACATTTTTAACTGCAACATCACAGAATACTTCAAAAAGATCATGCAAACTTTTAAAATATATGAATTTGCTCAGTATGACTGCTAACAATATGTGTGTTTTTCCCCTATAATTATTGTAATCCTTACCCAGATTATTTTGTACAGTGACTATATTCACTTGCAATAAAGTCTATTGAATGCTGCACCTCTCACATCTCACATTTTCCTCTGTATCTACCAATTCTATTACAAGCAAACATTTAGATACTTTGTCCCTTCTTCAAATAATAACATAACAGATTAACAAACGAAAAGCCAGACAAGAGAAAAAACATAAACATTCCATAAACAAGTTCTAGTTTCTAAGTCTGTTTTGTTTTGCTTCCTCCTTATTCTGTCTCATTTCAACCTCATTCACTTGGGATACTCATCCCATCTTAGTTCCATCTGTCCATCATGGATATGTTCTAAAATAACTCCAAATAAAGGCCACAGGGGATATCTTGTCCTTATGGTGGAGCCATATTTCCATACCAAAGTACAGGGATAAACAGTACTTTTGGATCTCCAGGTAAGAACATCAGAGACCAGTCAATGGTTACTGAACACCTTTAGCTCTCAGTGATTTCAAGAAACACCATGGAAGCTGATCCCTACAGAAATGTTTGATGCTTTTATTTTGTGGAATCTCTGACTGTTCTTCTAGCAGCCCCTACCCACTGCCATACCCAGGCTGTCTAAATGGTAAACAGAAATCCATTTGCCATTTTCTGTCCCACTTAGTTCAGGTTTTGTATCAGATTTGAGAAATCTGTACTTAACCATTTTAATGTGGAGGGAAATAGGTTTCCACAGAAATGATAATGATTGATTGGAACAGCCCTTCTGAAAAGGAATAGGATTAAAGGTGGTGGCATAATTCAGGCATACTGGGAACAAACATAAGGTGATTCTAATGAAACAGTAGAAAGAACAAGCAGCTAGTTAAGGAGGGTCTTATAGTCCAGAAAATTCAGAGATGGGAAGATTAAAGTGGCTAAACAGTTCTTATTTCTCAATAAAGTCTAAATATTTCATTGTATAAAAATATATTTCACTCAAAAGACATTCTAATAAGTAACATTTATCTACTGTTTTCTTTGTAACAATTACAAGAATCTTAGAAAACAAATCTGTTCACACACTAAAACAGTACCACCTACAGATACCTGCACTACAGCTGAAAAAGACAACATCCAGCATTCATCCTTTCTATCCCATGCGTATCTATAATGTGTATGTAATAATAATCCACTGGATTAGTGCACATATTTACATTTAACAGCAACGATGACTGCTTATTGAAAAGTAAGCACCAGTAGTGGGTTAAGTTTATGCGATTGTGGTCCTTCTCTTCCACTTGAATATGGTTTTCACTAAAGTCTCTGTCATTTCCCCTTCCTTTCTTAAAGGAAATCTTTAACCAGAAACTTAAAAAAAAAATCTATATATTTTATATTGTTTGTTGATGTCTTCTGCAATCCCAGTGCAACATAATCACTTTAAAGTTCTTAACTTGATTTCACTTTCATATACCCCAAAATAATAATCATGTAATTCTGTTTTTTTATCCTATTTCCACAGTGCAGATGTTCTTCATGTTTCACTGCTGCAGTCATCACATTTGGGTTATCCCTGCCAGGGTGGCCCTCGGCCGGCCCAAATACCAGAGACTTAGTATTTCTGCATCAGTTGCTGTCGCTTCAGGACTGACATCAGGTCGTCAGTAGTATAAAGTAAGGTGACCGATGCCATTACATCAATATTTCTTGCCATGGAGCCCGAACCAGAAGCAGTTCGTACAAGTGCCGGTCAGCCACTACCTGAGTTCCACCTACCGAATTGAAGTTGAAGTCTTCTAAAGCTAAGTACCCCATTGGGGATCCTTTTTTCTTGCACTAACCAATGTCAGAAAAAGTTAATAACTGTCTCGCCTGTGGAAAGCAAATACCACACCAAGACTTCCATTATTACTGCATCACTTGTTTAGGTCCAGACCACGACGTCCCCCGTTGTCGCTTCTGTGCTTTGTTCAATGTCAGAACTATCCATTGTCGGGCCATTATTGTAGCCAGATATTTTCGCTTACAGTCCTCACATTCCAATATGGCTTCAGTAAGCCATCCGACAGCAGATCTTGCAAAAAAAGTAAAGATAAAGATAGAGACAGACTGCACAGGCCCAAACCTACTGACGACGCTTCCGTTAAGCTAGTCGTCAGTTCTCTGGTCCTCAGTGAAGTGCTTTCACAGCCCCTGATGCCTGCTTCTGTGGATTTGCAGGTTGCTACTGAGACCCTTTTGGAGTCCAGTATGCTGCAAAACTCTTCTTCGATTAAGAATCCTGTGGTCGTCTCCACCCTGGATGGGTCCGGAGCTGCTGAGCAGGCATCAGCTTCTGAGGAAGTCCTTCACACTACCGATTCTCAACACAAACCGATGTCTTCTTTCACAACTACTGTTCTTTCATAGGTTCATAGGTAGGTACTAGGCTATAGGCCCTCGGGCCTATATAAGTCTAGCCAAAGGTACCCTGGCTTTCGCCACCCAAGAAAATTATTTTCCTGTGCACTGTCGAGCAGAGCCACAGAAGTGATCCCCGGGGTGAATTTCCTATCTCCAATCCAATCATCAAGATTTTTCTTGAACAGTGCTAATGAGGAGCTTTGTTTGATATAGATAGGTAGTTTGTTCTAGAGTATGGGAAGTCTCTGGGACAGGAATCTATCCCTGCAGCATGTTCTGTTTATTGTGGTGATGAGGTTTACGTCCCTAGAGCGTGTAGCTCGTAGGGATTGGGATTTCTTTAAGTGGAGCATGTCTAAAAGCTCTGGGTTTGACATAGCTTTGTGTGTTAGGCAGAGATCGCCTCTGAGTAGGTGATATGCAACGGAGTAAAGTTGCAGTTTTTTGAGACGGTCTGCATAGGGCATCTCTTTGAAAAAACAACCAAGTTTCTAAGGCCCAGGGCACGAACCACACCCAAGAAACTGACGACCCACTCTCAGGCGCCTGCTTCCTTGCTACAGTCTCAAATGCTTAAAATGGTGGAAGACCTTATCATGCTGATCAGGGGAAGTCAAACTACCCCCTCCAAAAGGAAAAGAGATCTGTCCCTTGCAGTTTTATCTGAACAAGAGTCATATGACTCTGATACATCTGAATATGAAGACATGCAACCCCTCTCTACTTATTAGGATTCTGATGCAGATGATTCCATTCCTTCAGCCTCTCCACCAGAGGATTATTCCTTTGGGAAAACCCTGCATACCTTAAGGGAGCATTTCCAATGGGAGAGTCAAGACTACCCTCAGTCTAAAAAGAGACTCAGGAAATTTCTAGATCTTCCACAGCACAGACTCTTGGCCATCCCCCCAGTCCTGGATGTTGTGGAGGATGTTTTCCTGGAATCCAGTTTGACTCCTGAAACCCTCCCTCCTGCACCCAGAAAACTAGACAGGTACTATAGAGTCACTGACTCACATCAGTTTCTTTTTAAAAATCATACTGCTGACCTTGAGGTAATTTCTCAAGGGCCTAAAGGGATTAAAGCAACCTCTGCTAAAAATCCCACCCCCTCAGATAGGGATTCCCAAGCACTAGACAGATGGGGTAAAAAAGTTTACACCTCAGCTACTCTTGCTGTCAGGGCACTAAATTGTCAGTTCCATATGCTGAAATTTCAGCAGCATACCCTGGAACTCCTCAAACAAAAAATGTCTTCCTTTCCTGCTTGGTCAAAATCTAAAGAATTTCAGGAGTTAATGCATTCTGCAATTCAAGTAATTAAGCACACCTTGCACTGTGGTTTTGATGCTCTTGAAGCTTCTTGCAGAGCAGCAGTCACTGGATCTGTCATTAGAAGGCATGCATGACTTAAGGAACTGCCCCTGCCAGACCATGTCAAATCTAAATTGCTGGATGCCCCCTTGCACAAAGATAACTTATTTGGCACTAAGGCAGAAGAGGTCTTAAAAAAGATGGAAGAAAAAGCTAAATCTATGCAAACAGTTAAGGATTTCTTGCAGGTACAGCCACCCAAGTTCAGCAGGCATTGTCCCACCAAACACTAGTCCTTTCCTGCTCCCACTAAGCCAGTCCAGACTAGGCCCCAGGGACCAGACCCCCGACAGCTACCACAGGGAATGCATTGATCTAAGCAGTGGACTACCTCCACTTTAAAACCAGGGAATTATAAGCCATCCCTTATGATAAGAACTCACAATGACTCACCTCCCCTACACCCTCCCTCTGCCCACATTCATTTACTCCTAGGAGGAAAACTCTCCATTCACGCAAGCACCTGGGCCACCATTACCAATGATCACTGGGTTCTGAACATAGTGTCTCAGGGATACAAATTTTCATTCCACACCCTTCCAACCCCAAAAGAGTTCCCAGATCTACCACCAAACCAGTGGGTAGAGGCTCAAAAGCATATCTTTTCCCTGCTCTCTATGAGAGCAGTAGAGCATATTCCCACAGAACAGATAGGTAAGGTTTCTACTCCAGACTTTTTCTGTTCCCTAGAAAAGAGGGCACCTGGTGCCCCATCCTCAATTTATATATTCTAAACACCTTCCTGATGATCCCAAAATTCAAAATGCTCACCCTCCAGCATCTGCTACCCATGCTCTCGAAGGATGCTTGGCTAGCCACCCTAGATCTAAAAGAGGCCTACCTCCACATTTCTATCAGGGAATCATGCAGGAAATATCTCCATTTCAGGGCAGGATCTCAACACTTTCAGTTCTCTGCACTTCCCTTTGGCTTATCTACCACTCCCAGAGTTTTCACAAAATGTCTGGCTCCAGCCATTGCCTTTTGCAGACAAAGAAATATTCAGATTTACCCATACTTATACGACTGCCTTATTCAGTAAGGCAGCCAGGAAAAGCTGCTCAAGCACCTGGCCTTTGTAAAGACCCTACTAACCTCCCTAGGGTACACAATCAATGAAAAGAAATCCAAACAGGTGCCCACTCAAAGGACTATCTTCCTGGGAGCAAGCCTGGACAAAGCATCCCAGATGGCATACCTTACACCAGAGAAACAAATTTTCCTGACAGCCTACTTCTCTCAGCTAGCCACCACACCCCAGCTATCTGCAAGGAAAATCCTGCAAGCTCTGGGGTTCATGGTATCTTGCATACTACTCATTCCATATGCCAGACTGCATATGAGGAAACTTCAATGGTACCTAAAAAGCATTCGGTGTCAACACTCTCAAGACCTGGAAACTCTTCTACCTATGATTCCTTGCCTCAGAAAAGATTTTCTTTGGTGGGCAACAGCATGCTCCCACAACAAGGGACTGCCTTTCTCACCACCCCCTGCCACCCAGACCCTCACCACAGACGCATCAGAATATGCTTGGGGTGCACACTTGGATGTCAGGTGCATACAGGACCAATGGAGCCCGCAGCAAATCCCTCTGCACATCAACCAAAAAGAGATGATGGCTGTCCAGCATGCCTTGATAGCTTTCAAACCCCTTCTCTCTCCAGGGGCTCTCCTGATGAAAACAGACAACACCACTATGATGTGGTATATCAACAAGCAGGGAGGGCCTCACTCCTACCTTCTATGCAGGCTGACCATGATGCAGGCTGACCATGACCCTTTGACAGACAGCCTCTGCCATGCAACTACACTTGTTAGGGCAATTCCTACCAGGCTCTCTCAACTCTCTGGCAGACCAATTAAGCAGAAACCTTCTGGACCCACACGAGTAGCAGCTCAACAGAAGAACCTTCACCCTAATAACTCAGAAATGGGGCACCCCGAAGGTCAACCTCTTTGCCTCCCACACCAACCATCAGCTCAGCAAATTCTGCACCAGGGAGCATCATTGCACAGCTTAGAAAGTGGATGCCCTGTCCTTCGCCTGGGTCAGTCTATCAGTCTATCCCTTTCCTCCACTTCCTCTCATCCCCAGGGTACTGCTCAAAATAAAGGAGGAAAAACCAAGGACCATTCTTATAGCTCCAGACTAGCCTCAGCAGCACTGGTACCTCTTGCTACGCAGCCTGTCCCCACTGACCCATGGCATCTTCCTCAGTTTCCAAACCTCCTGACCCAGAGAGAAGGGAGATTTATGCATCCCCAATTACAGATACTCAATCTGGCAGCTTGGCTTATTCCCTAACCCCGAACCAATCTGCCAACTTCAGTAAACAGGTTCTAGATGTTATCCGTGAGGCCAGATGCCCTAGCACCAGAAAGTCTTATGCTGACAAATGGAAAAGGTTCTGCACCTGGATCCAGGCTAAGGGAGCCAATATGGCACAGCCCTCCCTCCCTCTCATCCTGGATTACTTAGCTAACCTACTACACAGTGGCCTCTCTTTCTCCTCTATAAAAATTCATGCCTCTGCTATTTCTGCTCCTTTTCACACTGAGCAGCCCCTTTTCTCACACCCTTTGATCAAACAGTTCCTAAGAGGGGCTAGCAACTTGAGGCAACACAGAAGGGCACCAACCCCAGCTTGGGACCTTAACTTTGTATTGGAAAAGCTCACCCTACCCCCCTTTTGAACCAGCTTCTTCTGCAGAGCTAAACTTTCTCTCCTGGAAGACAGCATTCCTTCTGGCCATCACTTCAGCCAGAAGAGTCTCTGAACTGCAAGCACTCATGGCTGTGGAATGCTTCATCATCTTCCATGCTGATAGGGTATCCCTCAGAACTAACCCATCCTTCATGCCCAAGGCGGTGTCCAGTGTGGCTCTCAACCAATCCATTCATTTGCCCACCTTTTTTCCTAATCCCCAGAACAAGTGGGAAAGGATTCTGCACTCTCTAGATGCACACAGACAGCTCAGATTCTATCTAGAAAGGACTAAATCCTTCAGAAAGTCTGATCAATTGCTGATTAGTGTTGCTACATGGGCAGAAGGCAAAGCCATCTCCAAACAAACCATCTCCAAATAGATAGCACACTGCATCCATTTCTGCTACAAACAACATAGAAAGCCTCCCCCAAGGGGGTCAGGACACACACCACCAGAGTAGCCTCCACCTCTGCAGCTTTCCTCAGAGGAGTCCCTACCAGGGACATCCTGGAGGCTGCCACCTGGACATCTGTTCACATTTGTACCAAGCATTACCACCTGCCTCGTTTCTCCAAATACAGGACAAGGTTTGCCTCTGCAGTCTTGCAGGCCATCCTAGCCAGCCCCGAGTTTCTTTGACTGCCTCCACCCATTTCCCCAGCTTTGGGAATCAATCCAAATGTGATGACTGCAACAGTGAAACAAGAAGAACATAATGCAGTTGTGTACACTTACCATAAATGTAGATCTTCGAGTGTATTCACTGTTCCAGTCCTGGTTTCCCTCCCTCTATCCCCCTTTCTAATCTTTCCTTACAAGAGACATATTGGTATTTACTTTCTACTGGTGGGGTTCTTCCACCAGAACCTGGATCCTACTTGGGGCTCCTGACAGGTTAGGGCAAGAAAAGCTGATGTAATGGCGTCAGCTGCCTTACTTTATACTACTGACAACCTGACATCAGTCCTGAAGTGATAGCAACCGATGCAGAAATACTAAGTCTCTGGTATTCGGGCCGGCCGAGGGCTACCCTGGCAGGGATAACCCAAATGTGATGACGGCAACAGTGACTACACTTGAACATCTACATTTATGGTAAGTGTACACAACTGTACTTTTGTGTCCTATAATATGGCATCATCTAAAACAAAATTTATATATATTTTTTTGCATTGCACTAATATTATTGTGAGTCACTGACTTCTTGTCCCTGAAAGCAGTGTCAGGGTCAGTGTCTGAATTGCTCTGATGCGTACCTAGCTAAGGATAATCATAAGGCCTTCTTTAATTACAACTGAAACCTAAAAGGGAATGCCCAGATGGTACCACTCATACTGTGCCAGAGGAAATCATCAACCTGCTAGCTGACAGATTTGGTGCAAACTTCAACCCCCTGGCCCCACCAGCCATATCCCAAAGCATACCCAACATCAGTCCTCTGTCTAGTATCTCTAGAGATCAGGTCTTATCTGTGCTCTCCAAGGCCAAAAACATGGCCTCAATGCGACCAGATAACATCCCAGGTTGAGTATTAAGCAATGTAAAATAGGACCTAGCAGTCCCATTTAGCAATGTCTTTAAACATAGCCTGAGAACTAGCTTTGTACCAGTAGAATAGAGAACAGCAACAGTAATCCCCTTGCACAAAAATCGGGACATCAACAGACCCTGTGAACTGTAGACCCATAAGTCTAACCAGTCTCATCTACAAGACCATGGAAAGAATCATCATGGACCTTATCAACAAGGACATAGGTGACCTTCAGACTTTAGACCCAACACAATTTGGCTTCATTAAGGGTAGATCATGCTTATTAAACCTGATGCACTTCTTCAAGAAAGTCACCAAAGACCTGGATGAAGGTAAGACAGTGCATACCACCTACTTTGACCTGGTCAAGGCTTTTGACGCAATCCCCCACTCAGGCATCATTGAAAAAACTCTCTCAGTTAAGGGTTAACCCTTACATCACTAGATGGGTAGGCAACTAGCTCACCGACAGAACACATACTGTCAAAGTTGGTGACTCCACCTTTACCCAATGGCATACCAAGTTTTGTTCTGGGTCCTTTATTGTTCGGAATCTACCTCTTGGAAGTCCAAGCTAAATTAGATGGCATTTGGCTTACCAAGTTTGCTGATGATTGCAGACTCAGTGCAATCATTGAGTCCCCCAACAATGTTAACATACTACAGGAAGGCCTAACACAAGCAAATGACTGGTTCCAATGCCATGGGTAAAACTAAACACAAAAAATTGCATTATTATTCCATTTGGCAAAGTAGAATTTCCCGCTAACTACAATATTGAAAACACCCCTCTAAGCTCAAACCCAGTGGTGCAAGAACTAGGAACACAGGTAGATAGCAATCTGAACTTTGATCTCAAAGTTTCCTCTGTGGCAAGGAAAGCATTCTACGTTGCACACCTCATAAGTAAGGGCATTGTAAACAGGTCTAAGGAAGTCATAGAACCACTGTACTTGACCCTCATCAGACCACTAAAAGAGTACAGTGCTCCCTTTTGCATGTACCTCAACAGATACCTGTAGTAGCTGGAGAGACCACAGAGGTTCCTCACCAAGAAAATACAGGGTCTCCAAACCATGACACACATGGATAGACTAAAAGCCCTGTCAATGCATTCTGTATAGTATTGGCTGCTGAGAGAAAACTTGTGCCTGGCCTACAGGGCAGTCTCAGACCCTGCCCTGATGGATATGCTTCCCATACACAAATCTAATGGTACAAGAGTCACTCACTGTAGGGATATTTACCTAGCCTGTGACATTATCACAATATGCTGGAGAGACAAATATGTCTCCCAAAGACTGCCACTCCTCTGGAACAAACTTCCAGTTCACATTAAGCAGAGCTCCTGACTTATCCTATTCAAGTGCAACCTGGACAAATGGATGGGAGGCCGCAAATTCACCCTGGGGTGGCATCCATGTCCCTCACATACAGGGGAAGTCAGTGTTGACCATAGACTAGCTCTGCAAGATATGTTCACTTAATAAGGGCAGATGGGGCAACTTGGGATTAACATGGCTAAGCTTGTAAGGGTTCTAGGGCCACTAGCCTAGTAACCTCCTATAAACCTATGAACCTATAATGCATTTCTTCCCCTTTATTACAATGAAATTATTCACTTGCAAAATATCCACTCCTTTTAAGAATTTCTCTACAAATAAGTAAAAAAGTATTTTGTTACAGACCGCAATATTAATCAGTCACTTGTTCTGATTGTCTTATTGAATTCAGCATCACATCACAATCTAGGAAATATTTTTGACACTTCTAACTTAAGGAAAAGCATCAGCCAGGTCTTATTAATATTTTTCAGTTTATTTTCAATATCTTTCTCATATTCACTTCCCAGGTTGTATCCTTCCCAATGCTTTGACATGCCAAACTTAATCTAGTATGTGCAGTCACAAATTATGACTTCGAAGCAATGGGGAGGGGGTGCAGCAAGGAACAACTGAATAGGTGTGGCTAACTGGAAAGGAGTGTGGGTCTATTACAACAGGTCAGTGACCACTACCTACAATCCAACAACAGATAGGGTCATTCACGTTCATCCATAGATTTCCTTAATACCCACACTTTAAGGCTTCTATATTTACTATAAACACTTCAGATGAATAACTGTACTCGATAAGGCCAAACATAGGTAAAATGAAGCCCAATCCCAAGGACTCCATGAGCTCCCCAGTTGTTCAACTGTCACCCCTACACCTCTTCAGTGCCTTTCCCCTGTTTTCCCCCCAAACTGGCTCCATATCATCCAGATAGTTTACTTTTTCTTGTTTTTCACCATTTTCCGCCAATATTTTTACATATCTTCACTGGTGCCAAGACACAGCTGTAGTAACTATGCAGGGAGTAGCTAAGCAAAGCCTGCAGCCTAGCAGCCCCAGAAATCATAGAGCTCTACATCTTCTGAGGTCCATCTTACAACTTTTTTACAACCTTTTGATTTAGTGATTGCCTGAACAAAAATCATGAATAAGGAAAGAAATTCTGTCTTATTTTTTTCATTCAAGGAAATCAAAGTTGTGCCTAAAGCTAAATGCTCAAAGCTAACAAAACAGTAGTCCCCAATAAACTGAGAGGCAAAATTGTTGCAAGTATCTGTACTCCTATGTGGGAATAGCGCCTGTCACTTTACCCCTCTAAAAAAGATGTTTACCTTTCATATACCCCACTGATGATAGATTGGGCTGAAAGTAAAAGCACAAAAGGCCAGAGGTGTTTATTATAAAGCTGAGGGTCTGGGGAAAAAAATGGCGCCACATATTTAGATGTTCTTTGTATGGATTTTTACCATCATAAATCAAACAACACTCAATGAAGCCCATAAAAAGATCTGCATAAATAGGGGCAAAAACTGTACCCATTGCTGTACCTCTAAGCTGCAAATAGCAGTCATTACCAAAATAAAATACGTTGTGTTCTAATACCAACTTCACCATCATAACTAGAAACTCACAATGTTCATTAGAATATTTACCATATTCCTTAAGCCAATATCTGACCGCTGTGATACCACCCAAATGTGGAATACTGGTGTAAAGGGATTGAATGTCTAGGGTACAGGTTTTTTTAGATGATTGTTGGGGAATATGGACTGGACCTTTGGAAGAATGGCAAGCTTTTGAAGAATATCTGAATTCTAATGAGTTCGGTATGAAGTTCACAAATAGGATAGAACCATTTACTACTGATTTTCTTGATGTCAATGTGACAAAAGTGTTGGATAGGACCATGGTTACATTATATAGGAAACCATTCACAAAAAATGCCCTTCTAGAAGCCAGTAGTTGCCATCCCAGACATATGGTTAATAACATACCTATGGCCCAATTTCAGAGACTCTGTCGCATTTGTAGTAATGATGAAGACTATACCAATGAGGCCCATAAAATGAAAGATAGATTTATTAAGAGGGGATATAATAAGGCTCATATTAAATCTGTTTCTGAAAGGGCTATGCAATTTAGAAGAGAGCCATTGCTGCACAGTACGCAGAAAGATAAGGCTGGAATATTTACTCATGATGTTTCTAAAATCAGATTTGTGACTACCTATGGTACCAACACATTTAAAATTAAAGAAGTCATAAATAGACATTGGCATATCCTAAAATCTGATGATTTGTTGGACCAATGCTTAGAGGATGTATGTTCTTTCAGTTATAGATGGATTAGGAACATTGGTGAAACTTTGTCTTGGTATAAAAAAAAAAATGAACATAGTTTCTCATCATAATCAGAATGGGTTGAAAGGAAGCACATATTGTGGTAACTGTGTATATTGCAAGGTGATCTCTAAGACAAAGTGCTTTACTTCTATTAATACTCCAAGAGTATTTGAAATTAGATACTTGATTACTTGTCAAACAGAATGGGTGATAAACATGGCTATATGCCAGTGTGGTGCTTTCTATGTGGGCCAGACTTTTAGGTCCTTTAAAACAAGAATCACAATTCATTTGAGTGATATAAATTGTAAAAGACCTAGAAGTGCCCTATATAAACATAAACTTGAACATAACATTGCCCATTTTGTATTTTTCGGGATAGATATGGTCATAGGGTCAAATTTAACAGAAAGAGCTAAACATAGGACACTGGATAGCAAAGAAAAACTTTGGATCATTAATTTGGGAGCTTTATATAAACCTGGTTTAAATGGGTATTGCTGATGATTTATAATATTTTTGTTTCTGTTTTTGTCTTTGTTTTCCACGACACTAATATTTGGTTTGGGTGTTTATAGATTATAAGTATTATGTTAAATGTGTGGTATAAGAAGTTTTTTTTTATTTTAACTACATTCTCATACCTTATATTTGGGATGCACCTAAATACTTGTCAGATTTATGTTCAGCTATTGCAAAATGATGGTTGATGGTGCTGCATTTATTTTTATTTTTATTTATATTTATATACATCTTGTTTTATATAATGTCGATTATTGATGTATATGTCTTTAAATGCTGTTATGTTCTTTTATCTGGCCTTATATTTAAACTGAAGTCAGATGGATGGAAATTATACACTGAGGATGCCAGGGGGCGAAATCAGATACCGGTCTGTTGTTGTCTGCATTTGGTTGTTCACTTTTCCACTGCTGTGATGGTGATGGACCAGTAAAGAATATTAGAGCTATTTAGCTCTTTGAAAAAGTGCCTCCAGACTCGTTTATTTGCTTATAACAAAATTATCATACACTGAAGCTTTGCTGGGTTGAGTGCTGATTTCTTTTTCACACACACACACACACACACACACACACACACACACACACACACACACACACACACACACACACACACACACACATGCGTACATAAAACTTGCTCCTGCTCTCATATTTCTGGAGCATCCTATACTGTTTTACGTCAGTTTCAACAGCCCAGGGAAGCCCCTTTTCAAGCAACGTTTCTGTCCCCTACTTCATTGCCCTATCATTATTTATAATGCAAATTATGCTAGGATGTTTTCAAAGCACCCCAGTGATTGAAGTAATACGATGTTTTTTGCAGCACTGCGAATTGTGTGAGTGGAACTCCATGCAAGCACATTAACAAGCAGAGACTTCCATGCTCACATAAGGAAATAGACAAAAATAAATAAATAAAAGGTATATTAGCATTATAAAAATGTAAAATGGTATTTTTTTTCACTGAGGGGACTGCTGCCCTGCAGTCAGGAGCACGAGCTGCCCCTGAGTATGTGGCATGTGTAATCACACTTACAAATCTCTACTAGGACAATAATTAGTTGGCATATTGATTGGCAAACACACATAAATGAGTATTCTGTCTGCAATAATTTCTTAAGTTACACAATTGTCCATACATTACAAATCAGCATTTCAAGGCAGTATAAGGAAAACTACATTGTAAATGTACTTCAGTTTCCATAGGAATAAAACTAGTACTTCAGGCTCCAAGGATTTTATATATTACTTTCTGTAAGCGTTAAGCCTATGAAAAGATTCAAACCTCATAAAAAAGTTACAGAAACTATAAACTTTAAATGTAACTGTTGTTTTCATACCTGTGGAACAGTATATGTTTAAAGAAAGCATGATATTTTAAAAATATTTGGGTGTTGATATGAGATGACCTGACCAAACAAGTAATGCATTATTTTGTTTTTCAACCTTAGAATTTAACGAGAAGATAAAATATCCAAATTTGCCTCCAGGTGGTCTGCCTAGTTTCTTCACACAGAGGCTGCTGGAAATTTCTCATGACCTCTTTATCATTAGATCCTCTTTAGAGAGTCAGTCTGCGGAAAAGCTTTATGAAGGAACATGGATTCAAATTGCCTATGTGCTAGATTCCCTGCTATATAGGCTTTATCTCATGTGTATTAGTATTTATACTATTGTTATCATTTGCTTATGGTGCACATGGTATAACCTATAGGAAGAAGTCAGTGCTGCAGCACATTTATTTTATTTTATTAGTTTCTGCTTACTATGTAGTTGTACAGAACAAGTTCAGTTTATTTTTAGACTTGGCACAGGAAATAAGAATGCCACTCTACCTTGATACATATGTACCAGTAAATTTAACACTAATTTTACATACTGAAATATTAGGAAAATATATTTATTTGTTTATTTATTTTACACTTGTTCACCGGAAAGTCCGACTGGACAAGCTGTCCTTTTTCACTGGAGGCTGGGGAGAAAAGCTCCAGTGTTAACAATCGTATATAAAAAGTATTTAAAAGTAATAAGAATACATTACAATATGTATGTAGTAGCAAAGCTCTTTAACATGCAGGAAAAAAAAATAATTGCACATGAAAAACAGTTGTAAAAATTTGATTAAGACAGTGCACTACTACTGGACAAAAGCACACTGTTACACATAACCAACATTGTTTCTATTTCAGCGCTGATGATGCAGACTGCGATATTATTAAAATGCATTTGAAGACTACTCGTGGAATATAAAAGAAAATAATATAATCCAGTATATGTGCAGAAAAGATGAAAACGTAGAGAAACAACAGTTTGCTTCACTGTACCTTCTCTTTCTAGCATTCTGACCTGCACTATCAGCAGACTACTAGCTGTTTTCACTTGTACATTTCAATAAAGTATCATTCACAAGACTTAACCTTTGATAACTCTCTTTTTGCATTTTTGTTTTCTACTGTGTCAGCCTCGTCTTTTTACTTTTCTCTGTGTGCTTCATGAAGATTTTTTTCTATTTATCTGTCACTCCGCAAGTCCAGCACATGCTTGTCGTTATGCTGCTTGTAGCAGCTGAGGCATCACTTTTGAGGTTTTATTACCAGTTTACAATTACAAGTTAAATGCCTTCACTAACTCTTATTGCATCAAATCCTTCTCACTCATAACATTACAAAGGTTGCTGCTTCTACAAATTATTGCCAGACTAAATTGTTCCATAATGTGTTTGGATCTTTTTCATCAACTAAATCTAATCTGCAAAGTATTTCAAAAGGGCAATAATAAGAAAATATGCTGCACAATAATTCCCACATAGTTTAATTCTATACACTGCAGGGAAAGTCATTGCATACAGAAAAGGAAATTTTCACCTAACCCACAATGACATCAGAGCTGATTATACTGGACCAATTCACCAACTCAGTAAGCAAATAAGTAAATACATAAATTAATGGTGTATAGAGAGGGATTTAACCCTATACAGTAGGTGTTTGCAAACATTGAATGAATACCATTATGGGTTGTCTTTTTTGTCCATAACAACATTTTTACAACTGGCTGCAGTCATGGTACAGTACAGTTGTGTACACTTACCATAAATGTAGATGTTCGAGTGTATTCACTGTTGCAGTCATTACATTTGGGTAATCTGCTGGCAGGTTGCCCTCAGTTGGCCTGAATAACAAAGTCTTGGGTCCTGCATTGGTTGCTGCCTCCTCTTCCATAACGTCAGGTCATCAGGGGTATAAAACATGCAGCAGACGCCATTTTAATCAGTTTTTCTTGCCCCAGATGTCAGGTGCCCACCAAATGGGGAGCAAAAATATATATAAATAAATGGTAAATATATATAAATGCACCTAGGAAACATAAAATTTACCTGCAACTAAAAGCAAATACACCACAAAGGCTTTTGAGTATAGTGAAGGAAAGAAAAGGTATAGAATGGGGGATGGCGGGTGGGTAACCCGGACTGCAACAGTGAATACACTCGAACATCTACATTTATGGTAAGTGTGCACAACTGTACTATGTTCTTCGTGTTTCACTGCTGTAGTCATTACATTTGGGTAGAATCCCAAAGCTATGGATGGGAGGATGGAACTAAACAACATTAGGAGCAGCTATAATGCCCTGCAGGGCTGCAGTGGCAAAGCCTGCCCTGGATTTAGAGAAGACAGGTAAATGATATTGCTTTGTGAACGTATGAACAGAGCTCCAAGTAGCAGCTTCGAGAATGTCTTTGGTTGGGACCCCCTCTGAGAAAAGCTGCTGAAGTAGAGGCAGCCCTGGTGGAATGGGAGCTAATCCCCTTGGGCACAGGTTTATCATGGTGCAAATAGCAGAAATGAATGCAGTGGCTTATCCATTTAGAAATAGTCTGCTTTGATATAGCCTTCCCCTCTGATCCTGCAGCAAATGCTACCAGTAGCTGCTCAGACTTTCTTAGAGATTTTGTCCTGTTTAAGTAGAATCTTAGTTGTCTGTGTACATCCAGTGAATGCAAAATCCACTCCCCCTTGTTCTGCAGAAAAATGTTGGCAGGTGAATGGTCTGGTTAAGAGCCACACTGGATACCACCTTAGGCATATAAGAAAGATTGGTCCTGAGGGCCACCCTGTCCGGGTAAAATATAATGAAAGGCTCCACTGTCATGAGAGCCTGTAGTTCTGAAACCCTTCTTACTGAAGTGACTGCCAAAAGAAAAGCTGTCTTCCAAGATAGAAATTTTATATTTGCAGTAGCTGCTGGTTCAAAAGGAGGCAGAGTGAGTTTTTCCAGCACAAAATTGAGGTCCCATACAGGAGTTGGTGTTCTCCTGGGAGGCCTTACATTTTTGGCCCCTCTGAGATACTGTTTAAGCAGTAGATGAAAAAAGAGTGGAGGCTCTGTGTTGTAATGAGCCGAGATGGCAGAGGCATGGATTTTTATTGAAGAAAAAGATAGGCCCTTGTCAAGCATCTCAGTTAAGTATTGTAAAATCTGAGAAATATTGGGCTTTGCTCTGTCTATTCCTTGTGCTTGGTTCCAAGCACAGACTTTCTTCCATTTATCAGCATAAGATTTTCTAGTACTAGGCCTTCTGGCTTCCAAAATGACATCTATCACAGGCTTACTGAGGGATGTGGTTTGAATAATTAGTTGATTAGCCATGCTGCAAATTTCAGAGTTTGGAGCTGAATGTGCAGAATTTGATAGTTCTGCTGAGAGAGTAGATGAGATGTTTGAGGCAAGTACCACGGAGGAAGGTGTGACATATTCCTTAGAATCAGGTACCAGTGTTGGTGAGGCCAGTCCGGAGCAATTAGGATCATTTTTGGTCATTCCTGTCTGACTTTTAATAAGACTTTGGAAAGTAGAGGCAGAGGGGGAAAGGCATAGACTGATAGGCTTTTCCAGCTTTAGGATAGAGCATCCACTTTCCATGCTTTTTTGTGATGAGTTCTTGTGCAGAATTTGTCCAACTGATAGTTTTGGGGAGAGGCAAATAGATCTATGTTTGGGCATTTCTGTCCCCCATTTCTGTGTTAACATGCTGAAGATTTGTGGATCTAGTTTCCATTCGTGTGGGTCCATAAGATTTCTGCTTAGGTCGTTTGCCAGAGTATTTTGCTTTCCTGGCAGGAATTGAGCTTGAAGATGTATTTGGTAAGTCAAGGCTGTGTTCCACAAGGCCATGGCTAGTCTGCAAAGGAGGTAGGAATGGGTACCCCCCTGCTTGTTTATGTACCACATAACTGTGGTGTTGTCCGTCTTTATCAGTAGTTGTCCTGGATGAAGTAAGTCCTTGAATGCTGTCAGAGCATTCTGAACAGCTAGCATTTCTTTCAGGTTGATATGCAGATGCCTTTGGTTTGGGCTCCATTTGCCCTGAATGCATCTCCCTGCCAGGTGGGCCTCCCAAGCATAGTCTGATACATCTGTAGTTAGGGTTTGGGTGGCAGGGGGTAGAGTGAATGACAGTCCCTTGTTTTGGTGACATGTCTCTGCCCACCAAAGAAACTCCTGTTGTAGGCAGGGAATGAGAGGAATCATTGTTTCCAGGCTGTGACAATGTTGACTCCATAAACTTTTTAGGTGCCATCGAACTTTCCTCATATGCAGTCTCGCATATGAAATTAGTAGAATGCAGGATGCCATGAACCCCAAAGCCTGCAGAATTTGTCTTGCAGATAACTGGGTTTTTGTTGCCATTTGTTTGAAGTATGTTGTCAATTGCATTTGTTTGTCTGGTGTGAGGTAAGCCATCTGGGCAGTTGTACTCAAGCTTGCACCCAGGAATGTAATTATTTGAGAGGGTACCAGTTGTGATTTCTTTTTATTTATGGTGTACCCTAGGCATGCTAGAAGCCTTTTTACAAATGCCAGATGTTGAAGAAGAGTGTCCTTGTCCTCTGCCTGAACGAGACAATCATCCAGATAAGGATAAATTTGAATGTTTCTTTGTCTGCAGAATGCAATTACTGGTGCCAGTCACTTTGTAAAGACCCTGGGCACAGTACATAAGCCAAAGGGCAGTACAGAGAATTGGTAATGCAAAAAAAACCTGCTTTGAAGCGAAGGTATCTTTTGCATGATCTTCTGCATGATATGGGATATGCAGGTATGCCTCTTTTAAGTCTAGAGTTACTAACCAAGCATTCTTGCCTAGCATAGGCAGTAGCTGTTGTAAAGTCAGCATTTTGAATTTTGGAATGTCCAGGAACGTGTTCAGAATCGATAAGTCCAGTATTGGACACCATGAATTGTCTTTTCTGGGTACCAGGAAAAGTCTTGAATAAAATCCTTGTCCTTTTTCCTTTTCTGGTACCAGTTGAATAGCCCCCATATCCATAAGGGACATGACTTGTTTCTGGGCCTCTGCCCACTGGTTTTGTTGCAGATCTGGCCATCCGTTTGGAATTGGCAAAGCATGGAAATTAAATCTGTACCCCTGGGATACTATGTGTAATACCCACTTGTCCTGGGTATTTAACTGCCAGTTTTAGCATGAAGTGCTAGTTTTCCCCCCAATGGGGCTGCCAAAAGATAAGTGCTTGGAGATGGTAGAGGAAAGTCATTGAGACTGCTTACTGTAGGGTTGTGCTTTGTTTCCTCCAGATATGGAGGTGGAGGCAGAGGCACCCCATTGCTTTGACCTGTAAGAACCCTGTTACTGATATCTGGAGCCTTTTGAGCAGCTGTGTTTGCCCTGAGTGGCTCTGTTGGACACAGGAAAGGACCAATTTTTAGTAGGCCAGTGCCTAATGAACTTGGGTGGCTGCACTTGCAAGAAATCTTTTACAGTTTGCACAGATTTAGCTTTGTCTTCCATTTTCTTTAAAACCTCTTCTGCCTTATTACCAAACAGAGTATCATGCTACAAAGGGGCATCCAACAATTTAGCTTTAACATGATCAGGCAGATTTTGCTCCTTGAGCCGGGCATGCCTTCTAATCACAAGTCCAGTAACAGCGGCCCTACAAGAGGCCTCCAAGGAATCAAAACCACATTGCAAAGTATGCTTTCCAACCTGTTCTGCTGAATGCAATAATTCTGTAACTCTTTATTTTCCACACAGAAATCAACATAAGTTTCTGTTTCAGTAAGCCCATAACATGCAGTTGATATTTAAGCATATGAAACTGGCAGTTTAAAGCCCTAATTGCCAAGGTTGCAGACGTATAAACCTTCTTACCCCATCTATCCAGCGCCCTGGAATCTCTATCAGAAGGGGTAGGATTTTTGGCTGTAGAAGCCTTAACACCCTTGGGACCCTGAGAAATAGTCTCAGGATCAGCAGCAGGATTTTTGAAAAAAATTTGTGGGAGTCAGGAACCCTGTAATATCTGTCTGGCTTACTAGGAACCAGAGGCAGGGAATCAGGAGCCATGCTTGATTCCGAGAACACATCATCAACAATGTCTAATACAGGAGGTATTGCCAAAGGCCTATGCTGAGGAAGAAGAAGGAAATCCCTAAGCCTCTTTTTTTGATTCAGAGAAGTCCTGACTCTCCCATTGAAAATGTTCCTTTAAAGTATGCAAAGTCTCTCCAAAAGAGTAATCCTCAGGAGGAGATGCAGATGGGATGGATTCCTCTGCATCAGAATCCTCATAAGGTGGAATAGAAAATTCCTGATCAGAAGAGGAATCAGAAGAAATGGAAACCTGATCTGAAGATTCATAATCAGTGCCTTGCTTAGGCCTCTTAGCAGGGGGGACCCCTGATCAAGGTAATTAAATCCTCAGCCATTTTGATCATCTGTTTTTTAGGCATAGGGACCTAAGCACTTGGCTCATGCATCGTTTTTTTTAGACAGAGAAGTTGTTTTTGACCTTGTTTTTGTTGCTGGCATCGGTTTAATATAAAAATGTTGAGGCCTGAAAACACCCTCAGAAGCCGGTGCCCGCTCAGCGGCTCCGGACCCTTCCAAGGGAGAGACATCCATGGGTTCAATACTTTGCAAATCTCATGGCATACCGGACTCCGAATGGGTCTCGGTACAGGCCTGCGACTCAAAAGTAGCAGGTATCAGGGGCTGCGAAAGCACTTCACTGAGTACCGGTGATCTCCCGACGGGCTTAGGAGAAGCTTCGTCATCAGTTTTGGACCTCAACGGTCTGTTTCTGTCTTTTTCCTTGAGTTTTTTGTAAACTCCAGTAGTCGGATTGCTAACCGACGATATTTCAGGGTAGTTAAATCTTGAACCAAAATATTTAGAAGCAAAAATATGCTGACGCTTAATAGTGCGTTGATTAAATTTAGCACAAAACCGACAGCAAGGACGTTGTGATCAGGGCCTAGGCAAGGAATACAGTACAAATGAAAATCCTTATGAGGTATTTGCTTCCCAAAAGTAATGAAATTATTAACTTTTACTGACATTGGTAAGGAGCAAGAAAAAGTTTCCCCAATGGGGTACTTAGCGTTAGTTTGAAGACTTCGGTTCTGAAGCTCGAAAACGAAAATTTTAGGAGTCGGCCGACCGGCACTTGCGAACTACTTATGCTTCAGGCACCGCATGGCAAGAAAGACTGTTTAAAATGGTGTCGGCTGCATGTTTTATACCCCTGACGACCTGACTTCATGTAAGAGGAGATAGCAACAGACGCAGGACCCAAGACTTTGTTATTCAGGCCGACTGAGGGCAACCTGCCAGCAGATTACCCAAATGTAATGACTGCAACAGTGAAACACAAAGAACATCTAAGGCCATTTCAAAAAAAAAAAAAAAGGTTAACACAATTCCTGTGGTTAAAATAATACATCTATATATGATTAAATACTGGATGGTCAATGTGTTTCTTGGTCAAAAATACAAAACACCCAGCAAAATATCTCGACAATTCACTATATCATAAACAAAAATTATTTTATACTCGGTGCATTCAAAAAGGAAACCAATTTTCTTTTCCAATGCAATGCCCATATTTTGACCACATTCAGTTCAAATCTTTTGGAATACTGGTAATGTTATGGGATGTGCTTTTTATGATAAGATGTACATTATGGTTAGGGGCAGAGTTAGGGTTAGCACACATTACTAAGGTGGATTGAGGGGTTTTGTTCCCCACTCCACCTTAGTTATAAATGTTAACCCTACCCCTGCCATTGCCCCAATCCTAACATGCATCTTAACTTAAAAAATCCTTTCCCATAACAGTACCACAACACAAGATAGCTTGGGCACTCACTACAAACACACACACACACACACACACACACACACACACACACACACACACACACACACACACACACATTCATACCAAATCTATCCCCATTACATGACCATAACCATAACCCTAAAGACACACAATCACACACACACAACACAATCACACACACACACACACAAAATCTATCCCTTACCTAACTCTTACCCTAACCCTAAAACACACACTCACACACAACCTCCCAGTACCAGCATTTAACTTTGTCAACCATACAGATGTTGCACAGATATGTATTTGAGCAAAGGTCTTGTCACTTAATCCATACCACAGTTCAGTTATGTTGGGCAAATGAATGTAAAGCAACTGTACTGTACCCTTATATATATCTACATCTATATCTATATGTGTGCGTGTGTGTGTGTGTGTGTGTGTGTGTGTGTGTGTGTGTGTGTGTGTGTGTGTGTGTGTGTGTGTATAGCTATATATCTAGATAGATAAATAGATTGATAGACAGATAAATAGACATGCTGGACAGCAATAGATCAGCTTTCACATTCCTATTTCAGAACACATCTGAGTACTCACTGAAATAATAAAATAAAAAAGACATTACGAATGTGTAACTCGATAGAATGCATAAAAACAAAATTTGTAGCAATGGCCTGTTTTGAACATCAGTTCGGTAAAAATATTTTATCGATAGTCTTATTTGCATAAGCAGTTAATCAAGTTTGCATTCACAGTCCCTCATCCACTCGCTCTTCCCTACCCACATCTCCCAATAATGTGTTAAACATACATTTTTTCAGTATTTAATGGTTAAAAGCATCTCAGTAGTTTGCAGTACATGCTTTGATAAAAGCTTTTCTCTTATCTGCTTTTCTAATGTACTGCTTATAGGATCATAGGAAGTTACTAGGCTATTGGCCCTGAGGCCCTTATAAGCCTAGCCAAGAGTTTAGCCCATGCATAGACAAATCAGCACCCAGTGCCCCTGTCCAGCAGGGACATGGGTGGAATCCCAGGGATGTATTTTCTATTTCCCATCTAGTTATCCAGATTGCACTTAAAAAGGGGTAAAGAGGTACTCTGCTTGATGTGGAGAGGGAAGTCAGCCAGCAAGTCCTTACTGATGTCACAGACCAGGTTGAGGCCACATGTGTGGGTTACATGAGTGGAGCTTGACTTGCGGATATGCAGCAGTCCCATCAAGGCGGGGACTGAGATTGCCTTGTATGCCAGACAGAGGTCAGCTCTGAGGAGTCTGTATGAAACAGAGTAGAGGCATAGGGCTTTTAGCCTATCTGTGTATCGTAGATTTTTGAGGCCCTGGATTCTTCTGGTGAGGAACCTCTGTGGTCTTTCCAGTTGCTGCATGTGCTTTGCGAGGTACATGCCGAATGGGGCTTTGTACTCAATACTGGGCCATATAAGGGAAGAATACAGAGATGTTATGACCTCCTTGTCCCTGGATGAGATGCCCTTACTTGTGTGGTGGGCCATGTAGAAAGCTTTCCATACAATGGAAGCAACGGGGTGGTCAAAAGTTAGGCTGCTATCAATCTGGGTGTCCAAATTCCTCATGACTGACTGCATGCTTAGAACATTGTTATTAATGTGATAATTTGTGGGGACATCTCTCTCTTCCCAAAGGGAATCATGATGCATTTTTTTTGTATTCAGCCTGAGACCATATTTCTGGCACCAGTCATTGGTTTGGGTGAGACCCTCTTGAAGGATATCCACATCACTAGGGGAATTGATGACAGCTCCCAACTTGCAGTCATCTGCAAACTTGGTCAGCCATAGCCCACTGGTTTTGGCCTGTACCTCAGAAAAGTATATCCCAAATTCCCAAATAACAGACGCCCCAAGACCAAACCCTGGGGTATGCCACTCAATACGGGTCTACTGCTTGAGGTAGCTTCCCCTATTTTGACTAGGTGGGTTCTATCAGTCAGCCAGTTGGCTGCCCATCTGGTAACATATGGATTGATGCCTAGTTGAGAGAGTTTATCTATTATGCCCAAGTGGGGAATAGTGTTGAAGGCTTTGGCCAAGTCAAGGTAGGTAGTGTGCACTGTCTTCCCCTCATCCATGGCTTTGGTGACTGTCTCAAAAAAGTCGAACAAATTTAACAGACATGACCTCCCCTTGATGAAGTCAAACTGTGTGGGATCGAGTGTTTGGAGGTTGCCAATGTCCATGTTTATGAGGTCCATGATAATCCACTCCATGGCCTTGCAGATCAGGCTAGTCAGGCTTATGGGTCTATAATTTCCCAGATCAGTGTATGCTCCACTTTTGTGTAAAGGGATGATAGTGACTGCCCTCCACTCAGCTGGGACAAAACTGGTACTCAAGCTTTGGTTGAATAGGGTGCCTAATGGTGCTGCAAGTTCCTGCCTGAGTTCATGTAGGATGCAGCCTGGGATGTTATCAGGTCCCATGGAGGCTGTATTTTTTGCCTTTAAGAGAGCAGTGATGACCTGATCCCTTGATATAAGAGGATTGGAAGGGGTCAGGTACTGGGAATGTCCTAATTTACTGATGGGAGAGACAGAGGGGTGAAATTTTTCTGAATCTGTCAGCCAGCAAGTTTGCTATATCTATGACATTTGTATATGTGGTGTCCTTGACCATCAGTTCTGAACAGATCTGGGTGCTACCGTTAAGATTACGGACATATGTGAAGAAGGCCTTATGATTGTCTCTAGAAGATGTGGCCAATTTGGATTCGAAGTTTGTTTTGGAGGATTTCACTAGTGCTCTTATTTGCTTGTTTATGCTAAGGAGAGATTGCTTACAAATGGGCACCTGCTCCTTCTTGGTCCTGGTCACCAATTTTCTAAACTTCTCTTTCTTTTAAAGATTTTCTAGTTTTCCTAGCAAAGAACACTTGATAAGAACAGATTCACAGATATAGCACACCACTAGTTTGTATTTAGCAAAAAATATTATAATATACAAAACCTTTTTTAGGATATGTGTCACTTCTACTTTGATTAATCAGATGATGTAAATGTATCCTATTTTAAAGTGGCAAAACAGTTTTCCACTGGAATTTTACTTAGTATTGCACACCACTCATACAAGTAGACCTGCAGTTTGGCTGTTTCAGTGGCTAAATAGAGTCACTTCAGTGGTGTTAAACAGCATTTATGACTGCAGAAATATCTGTACATGGAACAAGAACCTAAGCATACATGGGCCAAGTACGTAAACAAACATGTAATAATATGAAACAAAAACAGAAGAAGGATCCAGACCACGGCAAATAAAATCATATATTTAATGAAAAAAGACACAGGGTAAGTGCTTTCGCAGCTACAAGCTGCTTCATCAGACAACCATTACACAAATTCATCCACTTTTATATTTAAACACACCAATCAAATGTTCACTTTAATCAAATATGCAAATGTTGCCTTAAAGTGTCCTAGTGTCTAAAGGCCATATAGTCTATCTAAACAAAATCATATACTAACAGGTACTAAAAACTAACATATCTATATATATGTGTACATACACATATTTATGTATTATGTAACCTAAAGAATATATAAAAAAGTATAAAAACAAGCATCTATACATTCAAATACATATATAAAAATTCAAATACATATATTAAAAATATATATTGAGAAATATATTGATATAAGTGGTGGTGCATACCCTATATGTTCATCTAGGAATATATCCATTAAGCCTGTATTGAAGAATAGGCCTCTTCCTAGTATGTACACATACAACATGGTTGTTGAGATATTTAGAAAAATGTGGAAATTATATATAAATTAATATCATACAATAAAAGTTAATATCTAGTTACCTGTACTAGACAGAGGTCAAATATTAATGCAGTTATGTTTGCTACTGTGTAAGCTTTAAGATGAAACCTTTTAAAACCTTGTACATTGCATGGTTTTGGAATTATTGTTACAAACATGAACAAGCAATATTTGACGCCTAGAGGCATCACTAGGAGTTAACTGCAGATGCACCTGGAGGCATCACTCGGATGTAATAATTTAATGCTACTTTCCAACTAGTTAGGTCAGTGTTCTTACTGTAATAAAGGCAAGACTCAAGTCTGGTGTTAAAAGAACAATTGTTTAAGATCTTACCATAACAGTAGATGTCCTACTTCTCACTGCTGTAGTACTGTTTACTCTTGGGATATCCTGATGAGGATAGCCTAGCATCCAGCCAAAATACAAAAACCTTTACATCTTCCAGGCATTGTACATCAGATGTATGTCCTACTTGCAAGATGTAAGTACATATATGATGTAGAGA
The DNA here is from genome assembly GCF_019279795.1 of Protopterus annectens. Classification (NCBI taxonomy): domain Eukaryota; kingdom Metazoa; phylum Chordata; order Ceratodontiformes; family Protopteridae; genus Protopterus; species Protopterus annectens. The sequence continues at coordinate 378,251,092 of NC_056734.1, read as the reverse complement.
TACCTAATCTTCAGAACAGAAGTGCCCAGGAGAACTGATGCAACCTCAGAGAAAGAAATAACATGCACATCCATGAAGGGAAACAGAAGGATATAAGGATGGAAGAGGGACCCCCTGACAGACACAGGACAATGGAAAATAAAAGGGATCAAGAGGGAAGGTTTGAATACTGCAACAGTGAGAAGTAGGACCTCTATTGTTATTGTAAGATCTTACACAACTCTGCTATGTCCTTCCTTATTACTGTTGCAGTATTCTTTACTCTTGGGAGAGTGCAAAAGCTAATGTATAGTATTGGAAGAGGAAAGCAGAGAACAGCCGTGCACAAATCCATGAAGGATGGCTCTGCCAAATCCTGCTCTTATCCTGGAAATGATATCCAACTTGTAATGCTTGGTATAAGTGAGGACAGAAGACCAAGTGGCAGCTTCCAAAATGGGCCTAGTAACAGACCTTTGAAAAAAACACCCTAAAAGGTGTTTTACTCTGGTAAAATGAGTACAAACAGAAGAGGAAAACTGCTTGCCATAAAAAAATGGTCTTAGAAATCCAGGAAGAGATGGTTTGCTTATACACTACCAAATACAATTTCTTGGCACAAAAGAAAATGAAACATTGCTCAGATTTCCTGGTGTGGTATTGTCTTAGTCAAGTAATACCTGAGCTGTCTATGTAAATCCAAGGTGTGTAGTATCCTCTCACCAGAAGTCTGTGGAGAAGGAAAAATGGAGGGAAGATGAATGGACTGATTCAAGGACAAATCATTAATCACCTTGGACATAAAAGATGGGTTGGTACAAAGAGACACCCTGTCATTGTGGAAAACCAAAAAAATAAATAAATAAAAAATGAGGAACCGCCATGAGATCCTGGGGTTTAGAGACCCTCTTGGAAGAAGTAAGAACCATCAACAATGCAGTCTTCCAAGTACAATGATGCAAGGAGGAAGAAAAGGAAGGCTCAAAAAGGGATCAAGTCAATTTTACAGAACAAAATTACCAAAAAGGAGAAATAGGCTTTCTTGGAGGCCTTATATGAAGAATGCATTTCAGAACTTGTTTGACTTCAAAGCTTAAAGCCAAAGGTGGACTCAGTCAGACAGGCAGAAATGAACAGAAGACCTTTAACAAAGGACCAAACCAGCATCAACTCCATCAAGTAATTCACACAAATAAGAAAGGACTGTAGGAACCTCCATAGAAAAAAGGTCCCAGTCATGCTTGAGAAACCAAATAGAAAATTTCTTCCATTTAGCCACATAGGACTTTCTAGTAGTGTTTTTTTTTTGCCTCCTGCAATACAAAAAACACATTGTCACAAAACTGGTGCCTAAAAGGACTCAAACCCTATCACCCAAAGTATGAGCTGAAGTATGGACAAGTGAGGGTGAATGACAGCTCCCTTGTGTTGTGTAAGAAGAGCCATCATGTGAGGTAACTTGTGATGATTACCCTTGGCCAAGTGAAAGTGAAGGAGGAAACCAGTGCTGTCTGGGCCAAAAGACAGTCATCAGCAAGATTTTGAGTGTGCCCCACATAATATTGTGCAGGATCCTGGAAAGCAGAGGAAGAGGTGGATATGCATAGAGAAACAGCCCCTTCCATGAAAAGGACATGGCATTCACTCTGCAAGCCAGAGGGTTTGGTACTCTGGAACAATTCTGGGGAAGTTATCTATTCAAAAGGGAGGCAAAAAAGATCTACCTGAGGAGTGCTCCACTGATGTATAATTTCCAAAAAATATCTCCCTGTGAAGCATCCATTCCTGGGGATGTGTACTGAGCTGCCCAAAGAGTCTGCCACTAGATTGTGTTCGGAAGGCATACAAACCACCTAAAAAACAAGCAATGCAAAATCCCAAGCCTGAAAAGCTAGCCAACAAAGAAGGTTAGATGTTGTGCCCCCTTGTTTGCTAATGTACCACACAATTGTGGTACAGTCTGTAAAAACCTTTAGGAGGGCCTGGAACCGAAAGGGATTGAAAGGCCTAGAGAGCTAGGAGTAAAGCCTTCATCTGTTTGGCATTAATATGGTCTGTTATCTGTTGATGGGATCAAAGACCCCAGACTTTCAGGTTGTTACAGGTAGCTTCCCGGTCATGATCAGAAGCATCCGTGTACAGCTCCTGAATAGGGAGAGGAGTCTGAAAAGGAAAACCTGGATTTAGAGATATCTGGTGAACCCAGCAACAAAGCTTGAGCTTGAGACGGTGGAAGTGCTGAAGCCAAATAGTCTTGAGATACCACTGACATTTCCTTGTGTGAAATTTGCCAAAATTAGTCATGGTAATTGTGGATGTCATTTACTTAAGGCTCAGAACAATTCCACTGCTTGAAGGACTGGAAGAGGAAGAGGAGACTGGAAATAAGCGCAGTCAAGTGAATCCTACACTGGGCAGAAGTAGCATAATAAAGTGTAGATTTTAAAGCATGAGTTGTTGAGAAGGGGCTTTAATGAAAACATCATTTAAATAAGGGAATAGCTGAATTTCCCTGAAATCTGCAAAAAACTACCACGGGGCTAGGCACTTGCTAAATATCCTTGGAGCAGTCAAAGGACTAAAAGGCAAGCAGAGAACTGATAATGAGAGGAAGAAACAGAGAAACATAAAATCTACCTGAAGAGATGGTGAATAGGGATATGGAGGTAAGCGTACTTCAAATGCAGAGATCCCAGAAAAGCATGAGAAAGCAAAAAAGGGAAAAGTGTCTGAAGAGACAATATTCTAAAGAAAGGGACCTTGAGAAAGGTGTTAAGAAAAGATAGGTCTAGAATGGGCCTCCACAATTCCCCTTCCTGTGAACCAGAAAAGCTCTAGAATAAAAACACATTCCCTGTTCAGATAAGGGAGCAGGTAGGATGGTTCCTTGTTCCACTAGATCTAACAGAACCAAAGAATAATGAAAAAGCTGGAAAGGAGAAAGCTGAGAAGGCCAAAAATGGAGGAATCATCCAAATCATAAAATAACCATGTTGGATGATGGAAAGAATCCAGGCATCTATAGTATCCATTGTCAAACAGGAAAGGAATGGGTTAGCCTGAGGGACAGAAGGATATGGTCAGGCAGAAGGAGAGGCTGGATGTCAGATAGTGGCAGATTTGTCAGGTGTGAAAAACTAAAAGGCTGCCAGCCCAGCTATATAAAATGTTGTAGATAATTCTATGTCATTGTAAATATTAATATAATCCACAGGCTTGGTTTACAAATGTAAAGAAAACTACACATGATTAAACTATATGTTATACTGAGTTTCAAAAATGCAACCACAGTGCTCCCTACTGGAAGAAAGCTGATAAATGAGCATTTTATGACTGATCTCAAAACTCAGAGACAGGATGTCTGGACTAAGAAAGTCTTTCTATTGTCTTAGGACAGGAGTTAATTACTAGATTTTACATGTAAAATGTATTCTATTGCTGCGGTTTCCTGGCAGCTGCTAGATCAAAGAAATGTTAAAAATTTAAGTTCTGAGAGCCTGGGAAACTAAACCAGAGAAGTGTCAAGAATTATGTAATATGAAATGACTCAGCAGTACTGTGTTATCAATTTAAGACTTTCTCAGAGAGAGAGAGAGAGAGAATTAAGCATTTTGGATTTTGTCTGAACCTGAACACATCTACTCATCAGGACTCTGCCTTTGCTCTGTATGTATGTAAGTTTATTTAGAACTTAGTACTTCTTTTAGAAATAGATAGAAAATAGTAAGATTAGACTGTTTTCTATATTTATGCCAAACTATCCTACAGTATTGTTGTAAAGTTCCTGTGTCTGAACTCTTGACTAGAACTGGTTGGACAGAGAGGGTGCTGGAGGTTCTGGCTTGACCACTAGGCTGAGCTCTGTACCCTATACCTGTGCCAGTGGGGAGTCTTATTGGGGATCTGGAGAGAAAGGGAGAAACCAGCCCCAGATCGACTGTGATCTCTGTGTGCTCTTAAGGGAAATTGTACTTTACTGTGTGTGTACTTGTTATCCTTCCCAATGTGCACAACCCTCACTGGTGCTAATAATGAGGATTGAGGCTCCTTGATTATTGGGCCAGTGCATGGGTGTCACATCAGGAAAGAAAAGTTTTTGGCCTCTAGAACTCCAAGTGGGTTTGTCTGGGAAAATCTGCTTAGTAATCCTCTTGCTCCTAGTATGTTGTCTAGGCTGCCTATGGACAAAAGAACATTTTGATGGTTAGTTCCTCTGCAACTTAGGCACAACAGAAAAAAAATTGCTTCGAGTCATGTACACCCTTGTCCTTATCCTGAAGGGTTTTTAACAATTCTGCAGCAGCAGTGCCAATTAGATTCTGGTAGCCTAAGGGTGAATCTAAACATTTGGCCTTAATGTCCTTAGGTAGTGCTTGAAGGTGCAACCAAGAGCATCTTCTCATGACAGAATCAGATGCAGCTGTCCTGGAAAAGGCATCAGCTGCAACTTAGCTGTATTTAATAGAATGGTGAGATACCAGAGAGGCAGAACTCAGAAGAGAAAGAGCAGACGTTTTACTATCTGAATCAGGCATATCAGTCAAAACTACCCCCAACTGGGAGCGAAGAGCCAAGACAAGTTCGCTATCTTGAAACAAGTCTTTAATAATCCAAGGGGAGGGAACATTAAGGCTATACTGGGCGAGAAAGAAGTGAAGTAGCAGCTATTATTGGATGCCACCACATTCCCTGGATTAAACAAAAGTATCCCTATTAAGCCTGTTTTGCTTACACGAATATGAATTAGTAGGTTAGACATGGATAGAGTTTAGAAAATTAAATATATATATTACTTATGTATTTTATTGTATGAGACTGTATATTGTGATTTTATTAGGTTGCTTTTACTTGTATTAAGACTATATTTATACATTGTGTAGTGATAACAGCATTGGATATTACTTTAAAAATCACACTAAATGTTCATTGGCTGTGACCCACTGGTGCCAAAATTAAATGCTATATAAAGGTTTGTCTATATGTATTATGCATTCTGATAAAGTCAACACTGTAGTTGATGAAAGCGCTAAATCGTTTTTTTAAATAAATTAGTTTTGTGACAAACTGGATAGTTTTTTTCAGCATATACTTGAAACCATAGTGTTCACAGTTGAGTGTTTCTGGATATATTTTTATACACCTTTTTATGATCCTCAGGAACTTTATAAAATTTGTTTGCCTTCTAAGCGGCCAGAGGTTGACAGTCAGGAATCTGAGAAGCTGCTGTAAAATGTATCCAAAAGGGAAGCTAAGGCAGGAGGGACTGCAGGGGGTCTGGGTGACTCCATTTGAAAGAGTTCATAATACCTCTTTTGAACCTCAGAAACCTGAGAGCAGTCCTACTTAAGGTGTTCCATATATGGACCATTTTATCCCTAAAGGATAATTATTTAAAAGGCGAGTCAAGGGACAAAGAATCTTCCTCATAAGACCCCAGGGCCAGAGGAGAGTGGACCAGGGAGAAATATGCTAAGGATTCTTCACCAGAATCCAATTCTTCTTCAGAAGAATCAGAATCCCTAGGCCTCTTAGAAAAGGGTGGAAGACCAGGAAAGCAGAAGCAGGGACAACCAAACCTTGTTGGGGTTTCAGGACCATAATGGCATTAAACAGCCCCTGGGTAAAGTTCTGCCAGTCTTTGTGAGGATCCTTAGCCAAAGTAGCCACATGTTAGGCTTTCTGTTTCTTTTTAAAGGAACATCTACTTTAACAAATCTAGGGTTCAGACCCCTGCCTATAATCATTGAGGGTACCAGGGACATCTTCTCTAACTAAGATTTGGGGAATCCTCCTAGGCCACTCAGATATAAATCAACCATGGCTCACCCTCTACATCTATAACAGATGTAGGCACAGCCTCAGTGGATGAGCAAGTAGACAGCTCCATGTCAGCCTTCAGCTGATTTGTGGCAGGGGGAACTGGTAGCAGGACCAGATAGTCCTTAGGTTCTTCATCCAACCTGAGGTAGCTGTATGATGGAGGCTGGACAGCAGCAGAATCAGTACATGCTTTCTTTATTTTGTTTTTAAGTGGAGGCTGAACTTTGTGGTGGTACCCTGAGTTAAAAATTTCAGATACTGGTTTTCCAATTAAATTTAAAGGGATGAAAGATGGCTGTTGAATGTCTTAGGGACAAATGCCTGACAAATCTCACACTGTGTATGGTCGTGTGTAGCACCAAAATAAAAATGGCACTTCTTGTGTCTATCTTTATGGAGAATCTGCCTCCCACACTCACACTTTCCCTTCCTGCTTGACATGAAAACAAACTACAAGGAGGAAAAATGAAAGGAAGGAATCCCACTGGGACATTTATCTTTAGAAGGCTTGGCAGAAAAGCCAGCTTGGTGAGTGACACACAAACGAAATTCAGTGGCAGCATTCAGACTGGCGGCAAAGAAGTTATGAAGATTAGATGTCCGTACATAACATATGTATGTTGTTCCTTGCATGTAGGACATATGTCTGAAGTACAACACCTGGAAGGTGTAAAGGCTTTGGTATACTGGTTGGATGTTAGGCTGTCCTCAGCAGGATGCCCCCGAGAGTAAAGAATACTGCAACAGTGCTAAGAAGGGACATAATATTTATTGAGCTACTTTTGAAATACTAATGTGTGTATAACTGATGCTGACCTCATTTATTACTATAATTCTATGTCTTATTTATGCCTATGGCATAAAACCAAAACATTTACATTATAGCACAAAGTGCTGTCCTGAATGTGCAGGTTATATTGCCTTTTCTTATGCACATGCAGCAGCAAAGTCTGCTTACAAAAGTTCTTAAGCTTCTAAAATCTTCACTGTATACCCTGCAGCTGTATACAGTGGTTAGCATTTGAAATAGTTTGTGTGCTTCCTATATTGCGAACAAACTATTACTGCAAACTGCTAATAAAAATATATAGTTGCTGCAGTGAATTATATCACATTTAAGGTGTCATGCCAGTGATGAATTATATATAGAATGATATTCTTTTCTTACAGTGAAATACTCCCTTATATAACCAGTAAAACACTGCAGTAAAATCTGGAAGTTTCTTGATTGTTATATCTAGTTAAGAAAGAATGGTGTTCAGTGTTGCATTTATAATGTAGCTAGTGTTTTTGTCCTTAAAGTGACTCCTACTACTTTATACAATACTACTGTCTTTTTTAAGTGCTTCTTTAACCATATGAGGGACTTACTATCAGTATCATTGCTGTCTTCACAAACACAGTACATATCATATATTATTTTGCAACTATATTTATGTAATTATTTTCTCCTATCGTTTACATTTATTATTATGCAGACATTTACAGGCCAGACTAAAAAATGATATACCAACAAGCAATAATACAAAAAGTCCAGCAGAGACTGCTGTAACAATTAATAAACAAGTTAAATACAGGCATTACAGATGGCCCCAAACACATATCAACCATTTCAATAAAGCATAACTCCAAAATAATTATACTAAGACAAGTACTAGCTTGTTACTACTAACTCAAAAAAATTATAAAATTGTTAGTATAAATCTAGCCAATAACTAAGAGTTTGAAAACAGCTTAAGTGCCTAGTGTTTGACTATTAGCAAAAGTGCAAAGTTTTCTGCTTCCAGTTAAAGAAACCATGGCATCTACTGCTGCCTCTGCTATTCCAAAAATATTTTCTTCTCGTTCTTAGTAATCTATCTCTTTATATTTTATCAGTCCGACACTTATTTGAACATGTAACACTCCAGGTTAATTATTAACTTAGCATTACTTATACAATTTGGCTGTACATACTAACTCTGTTAACATATCCCTTTTAACATTACTTCTGTGTAAGTAGTTACATTCCTAGCTGCAACTCTCACCATGGAAGTATTAATAACTATGCACTACTTTGCCTAAGTGATTCTACTTGCTTAATTTCCTAACTAATGTTATGATCCTCCACATATATAAACTCAACCATATGTTTGTCTATATTCAAGTGTTTAAAGTCTTATTCTATTTGATATTATGTATATATTTTTGTTTTTACATTTTTATACTGTAAATGTGTTAACACTCATTTTTGTAATTTTTTTATACTTTTCTATTACTTGTGATAATTTGTATGTAAGCTTAGACTGGAGCTTTGCTCCCCGGGCCTCCACTGAAAATGGGCACTGTCCCAGTTGGACCATCCTGGTAAACAAATGTAAAATAAAAATAAGTAAATAAATAAATACTGGAATAACATTAGATTTTCACTGTCTTGAAATGACTTTCTTTGAGACTAACATAAATAGATAAAAAGTGTGGATAGGCAGGGAGAAATTTTGATCATAACTCAGGAGAAACAGTGTTTTCATAATCTCGTTGTCGCCGCACAGTAAGACGTTGTCCTGTTCGATTCTCAGCTAAAGCGTCTTCTGTGTGGAGACATGCGTGAATGGGCGTACCTTCATTGAAGGTTGTGCATCAGAGCTGGCAAACTCGGCATGTAAAAATCTACTGCCAATCATTAGCGGACCGGAGTTCCGCTGTGGCGACCCCTAACCGGGAAAAGCTGAAAGACACAACAACAACATTTGTCTTTTTAGGGTTAAGAATTAGCTGGTTGTCACAGACCCAGGATTTGACTGAGTTAAAAGATGCCTGAGTTGCAGAGATAAGGTCAGAGGGAGTATCTGCGAAGGTGATGATGGTGGAGTCACCTGCATTATTGTACAAGGGATGACTGTGACAGGAGGTGTAGAGTAGATTATTAAATATATTGAATAGTAATGGGCTAAGGATAGATCCTTGGGGGGCTCCCATTTTGACAGGAAGAGGAGGGGAGAGAGCTAAGAGCCATCTCACTGTAGACTGTAGATGGTCAGTGAGATAGCTGGAAAACCAGGTAGTACTAGAGGCAGAAAAGTTTAGGTTAGCCAGTTTGTTCAACAGAAGAAGGTGACAGACCATATCAAAGGCTTTTGAAAGGTCGAGGAATAGGCAGGAGACCAACTTATTATTGTCTCTGGCTAGAAAAATAGTATTAATGAAGGATATAAGGGCAGTTATAGTGCTATGTTTAGGGTGAAAGCCATGCTGTGTAGGAGTAAGCAAGTTTCCTATAGAAGGTATTTCATGATTTGCTTGTGTTTGCATTTTTCCAGTATTTCTGAGAGTGGTGAGAGGATCACGATGGGTCTGAAGTTTGTAATGTCAGTGGAGTTACCTCCTTTGTGAATGGGTATGGTGTAGAATTCTTTATAGATGGCACCTTAGATTCTGAGATGAAGCAATTTATTAGGATTGATAGAGGAAGGTCAAGGGATTCAGCAGAAATTTGTAGGAAATAGTGAGGCAGATTATCAGCAGAAGCAGAGCAGGGTTTAAGCTTAGAGCGCAAGGATTTTATATAATTAATGGGTACAGTTGTAAGAGAGAAAGTGGTAGAGGAGTTAAGAGTAGGAGAGAATTTGGAAACAGGTGAGTTGGTAGTAGAGGGGAATGGAAACAGGTGACTTGGTAGTAGAGGGGAAGGAGTTTATCAGCTTAGATATGGATTCAATGAAATAGGAATTGAATGAGGTAGCTGTTTCTTCTGGTGAGTTGCTTGGGCAGGAGTTGAGAGAGGAAATGTTACCAGGATGCAGAATTTGGTTTGCAGAGTTACAAAATTTCTTGGGATCTGTTTTTTGGGCAGTTGGGGGTTAAAGTAGAAGTTCATTTTGCCTTTGTGGATGTGTTTTTTTGTCTAATTTTTCAGTTCTTTATATTTTTGCAAATGGGAAGGGAACTTAGTTTTTACCCACCTTTTCCATGCCCTGTCTCTAGTTTTCATTAGGGTGCTAACTTAACTGACAGACTACTCAGACATACATGCTTACATCTCAACAGCTTACTGCAAAATGGCAGTCAGGCTCACACATGCTCAGTATTTATACACTTGTGCAAGCCCCCCAGAAAGCTTCTTAAAGGTGTACATACATACTGCTCTACAACAGTATTGAATTATATTAAGGAATACAGAGTGCAAATAGCAATGCTACAGGAGATGCATTTTGAAAGAAGTAAGCATGTGAATTTGATAAAGAAAGAATTTCAGGATCAATATTCAGCAGAATATCAGGGACAAAGGAAAAGTGGAGTACTTATATTAATAACTAGAGGAGCTTCAATAGTGACAGAAGAGAAAAACAAAAGATATCAATGGTATATTTGTGGTAGTATGGGGCTACTGGCAGGGGAGGAGGATTATGTTAGCATGCATTTTTATTCCACAAAACTGCTATTATAGAGCTTAAGAAAATTTGGGAAGAAAGAATTAGCTTTCACCAGGGAATATTACTTATAGGTGGGGACTGGCACTTGATTTGCAAAAGTGAGAATGGATCTGGGAGACCTAGAAGGGAAATATAACAAAAAAGGGTGGATTTCTGAAGAAACTTATGATGATGTGGAAGATGTGACTTCAGTAGTAGGAACTCATAGAGAATTTATACATTATTCCCCAAGGTGAAATACCTAGGATAAACTAGACAGAAATTAATTAAGGCAAATCTGCTTGTTCATTGTGTAGTAAGGTGTTTCAGACTGGACAGTTATACCATGTTTTTTTCCGTGTTTTTTTCAAGAAATAAGAATAAGGCAGACTGCAGCACTTATAGTTAAAAAAGCTGAGGTTATTCAGAGTAATGTGCATATAATTTTAGTGACAGGTAAGCATACTGAAAAGTAGCAATTATGTGGCTATGATTACCATATTAAATATATGCTCATAACTTTGCTGTTTCCTTATTTTCGCATCAACTTTTTATAAGGTTTTGTCATAACTTACATTGTAACTAAACATAATATAAAGGATATTGCATGGGTCTCCAATCATAACCAGCTTATTATGTGTTCAAGACATGGATGCCAAGAAATTCACTGCGAGAATGAACCTTGAGGGGCGAATCTTGACATCCATGTGGAAAACACATAATAAAGGGTTATGATCATAATCCTTTGTAGTTCATAAAGCTTTATCAGCTGAGTGTACTACCAGTCACAGAAAAAAAATAAGTGTAGGCATGCAAAATGTTTTACCAGCTGTCAGTAGGCAGAAATGAAGTGTCCCTCTGTACAAATAATGCTTTTAAAAGCTGTTAGACACTTTATTCTGACACACTTTGTGTTTATAAGTGTGGCAGAGTGAAGTTTTAACAGGTTGTAAAAGCAATTTTACCTTTATCACTGTTCCTGGAGTGAGATCCAGTCTTAGCAGTGCTTAAGAGTGCTTAACAAGCAAATATTATTTTTTACTAATTCCTGATATTATTTCCTGATATGTGCTGTCTTCCCTTAGATATTCAATTTTTTTTTCATCTCATTAGCATATTCTGTATATATCTCATTACTGTATTTCAAGTAAGGATTGTTTTCTGCCTACATCTAATAATTACACCTGCAGTTTTTGGTGTCATAACCCCAATGGAATTTTCAGTAAAAGTTGTGAACCTTAACCACCAAATGTGCTATAAGCAGTTCCTTACTAATGTAAGACCAGATGAAAGTATTTGGTTTAACCTAGGATCACTGTCTGTATATTTCTGGAGTTTAGGATATGGGTTGTGTGAATGTTACATCCTAGTACACTCTTCCACAGGGAAGTGTCTGTTCTGGTATTTAATTCCCCTGTAACTTATCAGACCTGGGTAAAGTAACCCTAACCCATGTATGTGGCTTGTCCTTTCATTCCTAGCTTCACTCCTTGACATCCTTTTCACTCCAGATTCCCTCCAGAGCTCCTTAGTTCTTGTTAAAGTTAAATTGTATTAATTCAGCAGTGTTAATGTAGGCAGTATTAATGACATGCGTAAGCTAGTTGCCTGACTGTGTGCCATAGTATTGCATTAAGCTGATATCCACTGCTTACATCAATCATTGAAATATTATTCAATTCAACAAACTCACTGATGACTAAAAGCATTTCAAACTAAAGTGCTTATGCATTAAAATGTGCTTTTGCTAGGGTATAAGCACAGTGCACTTCTTACATGGTAGGAGGTCCGCAACTCCACACACCTGCATTTTTATATATATTAACCCTGAGAATGCACACCACTACAGTGCTGATAAACAATAGCAGTCTGTAGAAATTCTGGAATGCTGGATAACAATAATAATGCTGATAAATATATCCAAAGTTTCTGTACATATATTCTGATTCTCCTGAATAATATTAATTTTAATGGTCTTTTTCTTCTGAGTAGTATGGATATTTGACCTGACTTCTGTACTCATGCTCGAGTGTCTGTCCTGTAAAGACCCTTTTACATATCAGTCCAAAAGCTAACTTACTGACTTCACTGACTGTGAAGTCAGTGAATCCTAATAATACCAAAACCTTGTAATGTTTTACATGCCTCTTTAGCCTTGGCTTCCAAGCCTTGTCTTGCATGTGCCTCACAGTCTATTCTTATCTAACATCCCATTGCAAGTGCACATATCTTGCCCTTGAGAAAGGAACATTCTGTATTTCTGTATTTCTGCACATCTCATGCTTAGCCAGCAAGATTATCTTTTCCCTTCTACAGAACTGTCTTTCCCTGAACTGTATGCATAAATGAAACACGTCGAATGTTATATTTTTAGGCCTATTCTACCATTTATTCTATCTTATGCCTAACATTTACTTTAAAGTAAAAGCTGTCAATCTAGCAATGTTAATGAGGATACTTCACATCTCCAGTTCTTTTATACTTTTTAGGAACATTAGATGTCACCATTTTACTTTGAAGTGGAAGGGCTCCCTGTGTAGTTTTGGACTGCAGTACTATCCTTGGCTGCAGTGTGCACTGGTGTGGCACACATTCCATTAGCTTAGAGTATTGCTCTACTGGGTGCCACACCCATTGTTGACACACAAATGATTGACAATCTCATGTGCAATACCTAGTGTGAGACAGCCAGGTTTTGTTTGAGAAGATAGAGATTGTAGTACTCTACAAATTTCTCCTTTCCTTGACATGCAACAATTCTCAGAGCTAGTATATATAGTGTGATGAGTGTACAGCCCCAGATGTTGCGCAGTATAGAGAAACTATTTTTTTTTACTGATTTTTAACTCTGAATGCAGTTTACATTTGAGGTTGCATGATCACAGTTACGTGTGTCTACTAAAAAATGTTGATGTCAGTACTGTACTGTCTGCTTCGACTAATAAAGCATAATAAATGTATAATGTAATTGGAGCAATATTACAAGTCTGGAATTTTTTTTTTAGATAAAAGTTGTCATTTCACATGTGGATTTTTTATTTAACTTTGCTGTAATGGCATCTATTTCTCATGTCAACTGCAAATGGGTAATAGGCTCTTGTATAATGATTAAATATTTCTTCACTAAGAATAAGAGGTTAGACAACAGAATTGTTTCAGGTCCATGTGCTCCACTATATGCTGGCATGTTTTGCTTAAAAACAGACATTCATTTTTCTTGTTTCACCACTCGACACCTAGACGAATAATGATCTGCACACTCACCTTAAGAAAATCTGTTTCTGTTTTTAACATCAGATAAAAATTCTAAGTGATCATTTGGTTTAAACATTAAGAATGTGATAATTTAAGAGGGTATCAGAAAGTTATAAATTGTTTATGAACCATAGTTTTATTAGTTGAAATGAGATATTAATACTTCAACTTCATTGTGAAATTACTGTGTGTTATTCATATCTGTGCATCTTCAAATGCCTTATCTGTCACAGTGAATATCACACTAAATGTAATCTTGGAAAGATAGTGGAGTGTCAAGAATGGTTGTTCCCTTTTGTAGCTCCCACAGCTGATGAACATAGTAATCAAATAATCAAGACTATTAACAGAAATTCATAGGATATAACAGAACTAAGTAGGATATATTACTGTAAGCTAAATTAATAACAGATACACTCCCAGATTCAGCAAGCCCTACATGGCATGCATGATTAGTGTAAGAGGTAATGTTGGCAATATGGCGGCCGAGCGATCCACGTACGTGCTCGTTTGACGTGCACGAGTGCTCTTGGACTAGTCCTGCACGCTCCCAGCCCCTGTATGCAAATTACCCCATTTGCAGGTGAAAACCATGCAAATGAGGTAAATCTGCTATCCAGGAAGCTGGAATCAGGCCGTGCAGGACTAGCGTAATCTGCAGAAATGTACTCGGTTAGTAACCGAGTACATTTCTGCAAAATCCAAAACAGAGACATGACAGCTCCAAATAAAGGCTGCATATCATTGAGGAAGCATGCCAATGGCCAAGTATAAGGCTGTTGGCATTGCAAACAATACAAAAAGTAAAAAAAATCAACTTTTATTTTACTTTCACCGATCTCGACTGTTTAAGCATAGGGCAGTGGCGCGCAAATAGAATCGTTGGGAAAATAAGTAAATAAACCTAAAACAAGCATTCTAACTAAAATCAGTATTCTGCCATGCAAGTCAATGGCAGGCAAAAGACAACCTGGCCAGTAAATAATGATTGCTAAAGGGGGAGGCTCAGTGTGACACATGTAACTATGCATTAGCAGGCAATCCTATGCAAATGAGGGGAAGGATAGATCCCAGTTTTCCCCAGCATGTGAGGCAGGTCCCAACAGTGTAAGAGTATGAAAAGCTGAGTGCAAGACTCAGAGGTAGGTGACATCATGGGTGGGTGTGTCAGGCAAACTGCAAGCAGATTGGAGCCCTGTGGCTCGGGTTTGCTCCTAGGTTAGCACAGCTAAGCTAAGGGGTGTGTCTAAACCTGCCTAGCACTCTTTACAAAGTGTAAGCGGGTGTGCGCACCGCACACCGGGTTTTACAGGAAGAAAAAAGAAGTTAAACCAGGAAATAGCAGCAATGTGCACATTTGAGCTCTCTGTTTGCACGGCGCGCACATGGACTTAAACAGGGAGGCAATGGGAAGGGAAAACAGCAGTAGGAAGGTAATCAAGGAGAACTAGATTAGCTGGCAAGTGAAATGTATCAGAATCAGCCAATTACACAGGCAGCAGACCAGCCCAGCCCAGCATACCACTATAAACTATGCAAACACCTTTCCCCTTGTTTTTTCCGAAAAACTCTGCACCACCAGTGTATACGAATGGGGAAATTTTATAAAATGAAAGCAAGAGAAAAAAATGTTAGGAGCTGCTTTTGCTATCATAAACCAGCATGTGCAAGAGGCTGAGGGTGATGAGGATGTGAATGCTGATGACCAACCCACAGTGAGGAGGAGGAGAAGAGTGTACAGACCCAGGGAAACCTACCAGGGCTACATAAGCTGGAGATAGTGGAGCACTATAGGACAGGGACCTCCTAAAGCATATCGTTGAGCTGTGCCGGCCACACCTCAGACACAGAAGCAACAGAGGGGAACCCATCCCAGTGGAAACAAGGTATGTGTAGGCTTAAGAATACTAGCCACAGGTACCTTCCAAAGGCCAACTGGGGATATCATGGGGATCTCACAGGCATCAGCATCCAGGATACTCCACCAGTTCCTGGATACCATGTCAACACTTGCCTGTGAGCACATATATTTCCTCTACACCCATGAGGTGTTGGCCAGCAAAATGCATCTCTTCCAACAAATAGCAGAATACCCTAAAGTAGTGGGTGCTATAGACTGCATGCACATACACATAAAAGGACCACCCCATGAGTAGAGCAGGGTCTACATAAACCGCAAGGGCTTCCACTCCATCAACTGCCAGGTTATATGCGATGCCCAGGGCATTATAATAAATGTGTGTGCTGGAAGCCCTGGGAGCTATCACAATTCCCACAGCTGGCATGTGACGCAACTGTGCCAGAGATTTGCCAGTGGGGACATCCCATACAGTCACCTAGTGGGGGATGCTGGTTACGCACTGGAGCCGTGGCTGATGACACCCATCAGAAATGCACACACAACCGAACAAGAGTTCCATAATGAGGCATACGCACAAACATGAATCATAATAGAGCGTGTGTTTGGGATGCTCAAGTCATGGTTCAGGTGCCTGGACACATCCGGTGGAGTCCTACAGTACTCTCTAGCTACATGTACCCAAATTTTCATGGTATGTGCCATGCTACACAACATGATCCTGTGGAAACAGCTGCAGCAGGAACAGCATGGGGCAGGGCCACACAGGCATCAGCACAGGTACACAGTGACTCAGAGGAGGAACAACTGAGCCTGCACCTGTAGGTAGAAGGAGGCTTGGCTTTGGCAAAGAGGCAACACATAGCACACATACTGACAAAGTAGGGACTCAGGGAATGACACCTCTCTCTGACTCGCACATACAGTAAAAAGGATGCCAAATATGACACTACCTGTGCTCAACCATGTACAGGGAGTGTACTATGTGCATCCAACATAGGCAGCCCTCCATTACCATCTGCAAGTCTGGCACACCCTCAAGGTAAGGCAATCAACCTACCAATTGCCAAATGGAGTAGAATGTGTTGTTACCTGTATCTATGGTATGGATGTGAGCATGCAAGGGAATTGTGTGGCTGAATGCTATGGCAGCAGACAGTAGACACCCAGAGTGGCAGCATGACACCTGTAACACATACTGGAGTCACCATAGTAGCAAGTACTACACAGGGTGACAAAACCCACTGTAGGAAATGTGCTGTGCGACATGTGTCTCCATATGACCTACACATGCCAGTCAGGACCGTTCACATACCCAATAACAGTTTCAGCCAGCAGGACAGGTGTAGACAAACCCAAACAGTGCCTGTGCCATTGTCCCAGAATGATGGCTATGGTTAACCTCCCCCCCAGGCCTACACAGACAGACCACAGCAGGGCAGGCAGTGGGATGTTAGTTCTGAAGGGTAGGATTGAAAGCTCAGTGTCTGCTATTCTAAAAGTGTAGTAGTTCTGATTTAAGCACTTGGGCTTCAGGCCAGTTATTCTACATTAAGAAGGTTTGTGGTCTGCACTCTTGTGGGAGGAGAGGCTGGATTCTGCCCTTCTGAGCTGGGAATTTCTGGTCACAGACTTATTGTGCCTGCTTATTTGAACTATTTCTTTCTGAAATTGGTGCGGCTTGTTGCTGTAGCATAGGACCAGATACAGGCCTGCTGAATCTAGCTTTGTTTGTATAACTTGAACACTGATCCTGGCCATCTCTTTTGGAGAAGGTTCCCCTGCACCCTAGTAGCGGGAGTGTGCAGTTAGAACTTGTCTGATTGAAGACTGCTGAAACAGGGCTCAGTTTTGAGGGTTTTTTTTCTGGTTAATTGGGTAACTTGTTAAATCAGATTGTTCGTTTTCTATTGTTTTATATATATAAAAAAAAAATGCTCTTTATTCATCTGCTTTTACTGCATTTGTGTTTCTTTCTACTTTATTACTAGGGTCATTGACTACAACTCTGAACTGAGATATATAACAATAAGCATTTTTTTATGCACATTTAAAGTGTTTTTTTTGATTGTATCTGCTTTATTTTCTGAAGAAAAAAAAAAAAATATATATATATATATATATATATATATATATATATATATATATATATGTTTCTCGCCTTTCTAAGCTAGTATAGTCCAGTTTTCAGGTTAATGCTGAATTCAGGGCTGTGTTACAAATATCTGTGTTTGCTCATACCTTACTCAGATAGAAAGAAGTTTCTCTGTTCACCTGTGAGAGAGGGGAGCTTTGAGCAGCCTATCTGTCCCTGGAGGAGTGGTGTCAGCCCAGAAGGTAGTAGTTTATTGGTAATTTTGGGCTAATTTCTATCTCTTTCATTTCCCTGCTATAAAAACTGTATTTGCCCAGTTTTGCACACCGGGCAGCACCAGTTAGCTAGGGTATAACTATTCCCGGCTCCACAAAGTCTCCTCTTCAATTTTTCCCTTGGAACTAGACAAACTTTCAGCTTAAGCACTCAAGCCATTCATTTCTCAGCCTGGCACTTGCTCAAAATGCACAGCAAGCACTTATAAACCCTAGCAGTACAGAAGGACAAGGCTTGCTATTCGACTTTACCAGCCATTCAGTAAAACAGTTTACTGTACCTATCCAGGCATGTCCAAAGGGCAGTTTCAGGTGTACTCTCCAGTCCAACTGGTGAATCTGAGCATTTTGAGGCAATGTTACAACTGCCTCATGTACACAGACAAACCTCTCCTCCTACCACCAAACACTAATACATGCGAGAGATGCAATTATACAGCCAAACTGGAGGCTAAGTTCTCTCAACCCAAGACTGGATCAGATAGTCAAGAGGAGAAGGGAAATACTGGCATCACACCACCAGTCTCACATAGACCCATTAAACCAGCACCAGCAAAAAACACACGTAAATACACAAAAACATACTTGGAGGCTCTAAATAAGAATCTGCAAAAGCAACAGAGCCCTCCAAAGCAGACATCCACGCAACCTCCACCCCCCAATACAAACCATGAAACATATACTTCACAAAACCAGTGTGCCATGCAATCACAGCCCTCAAGGCAAAATAACATACCCAATATACTAGTAAGAGGTGACTCTATAGTCAGGCACACTGACATCCCACTCACTAGGCTGAATAAGGAGAAGGTTACTGTTAGCTGCCTGTTGGGTGCCAGGATCCATCACATAGCACAAGCACTCAGGTCACTCCAGAACAAGTACAAATACGACTCTGTCATTATCCACGTTGGTGTGAATGACCTGAGCCGTACCTCCCTGGACTACATGAAAAGAGACATGGAAGAGCTCTCTGATTACATAGCCCAGGCCGGTATGACCCTGACCCTGAGTAGCATCCTGCCCTCACCAAGAATGATACCACGGTATAAAGAAAAAAGTATCAATTTCAACAATTGGCTAAGTTTCTGGTGTCATTCAAATGGGATCCAGTGTCTGTCTGCCTGGGATGACATGCTCAACAAGCCACGCTGCTTTGCTAGAGATGGCTTGCACCTGTCACCCTTAGGCTTTCGAATACTGGCCAAGGCTCTTGCCACCCCCATATTGCCTTTTTTAGGCAAGGCTCAAAAGACAAACCCACTGCCGTAAATAGCACAAGTAACAAAAATCTGAGGGTAATACTACTCAATGCCAGAAGTCTAAAGCTCAAAATGCATGCACTCGAGGCACTCCATGGTATGGAGAAAATCGATATATGTGCAGTAACAGAAATCTGGTTTAAGGCTCCAGAGAGCTCCCCAGCACTACCAGGCTACAACTCATACCATACATTTCAGCAACAGAACCCGGACCGAAATACAAAAGGCGGGGGAGTATCCATATTCATCAAGGATACCCACACCTCCAGGTTAGTGGCACAGCACGATGCTTCAGAGATTATCCACGTGCAACTAACAATGGGAAAAACTGCAATTCAAATTGTAGCTTGCTACAGATCACCCACCATGTCCCAGGACCCCCATTCCACATTTCTGGAAACACTGGGTAACATAAAGGTCCTACCAAACACCCTAATATTCAGTGATTTCAACTACCTAAACATTAACTGGGAGAACTACTCAAGTACTAACTCCCTTGCCCAACATTTCCTAGAATTTATAAACTCAAACACCCTGGAACAACTGGTCAACACTCCCACCAGAGGTGACAACATATTGGACCTGGTCATCACCAACATGGGCGACTGGTGTTCCACACTGGATGTCAACCCCTCGCTGGTTAGATCTGACCATAAACAAATCACTTTGGATATCCACATTCCATCCCCACCCCCAGACAAGGAAACCACAATGAAAAACATTTCAAAAGCAAACTTCACATTACTTAAGATGGAGGTGGAAAGTTTCAAAGCCCCCATGCTAAAGGATAACACTGTCCAAGCTGCAAAATCCTTTACTAATGCATTCTACAGGCACCTACAAGAATGCATGGATCATGCTATCCCAACCAAAATCAAGACTCACTGCTCCAAGAAAAGGAAACCAGTCTGGTGGACCCCTGCTATAAACAAGCTATACAACAGAAGGAGGAAACTAGTACAGAAAAGAGAAAAATCCCAAGAGGGGAAGACATCCCTGATCAGTATCAGCAAGAAACTACGATCCCTCATAAAATCGTCCAAGGTGAGCTTTGAAAGAAAACTTGCCAAGGACTCCAAAGATAACCACAAGGCATTCTTTAGCTATGTCAAGAATCTAAGTGGCAATGCTCAGATACGCTCGGAGTTAGTGCAGAATGGCACAAAATACACTGAACCAACCGATATTGCCAACATCCTGGCAGACAGGTTCAGTGCAAACTTCACCCCCTCTCACCCCCAAAAGGGCCCATAACCATACCAGAAAAATGTAGAGCCCCTGAAATCACAGACACTCAGGTTAAAATAGCCCTCTCCAAAGCCAAAAACACAGCACCAATGGGACAGGACGGTGTCCCAGGCTGCGTCCTACACGAGCTCAAAGATGAACTAACCCCACACCTAAACACACTGTTCAAACTCAGCCTCTCCACAGGCTAACTACCCATAAAGTGTTGCACAGCAACAGTTATTCCGCTCCACAAAGGTGGAGCCACAACAGACCCTAGGAACTATCGCCCTATAAGCCTGACTAGCTTAGTCTGCAAGGCTATGGCACGCATCATCATGGAACACATTAACAGAGACATTGGGAACCTCCAAACACTGGACCATACCCAGTTCAGCTTTGTTAAGGGCAGATCATACCTCCTAAACCTGGTGGATGTCTTTGAGACAGTTACCAAGGCTATAGATGAGGGAAAGGTGGTACACACAGCCTACCTAGACCCTGCAAAGGCCTTCAACGCCATTCCCCATTCTGGTATTAAAGACAAGCTCACCAGCCTGAACATAAACCCCTATGTCACAAGATGGGTTGCCAATTGGGTCACATGGTGAGAGTTGCAGGAGCTAGGTCTGACTCTAAACCGGTTACAAGTGGCATTCCCCAGGGCTCAGTCCTAGGACCCTTCCTGTTCGGCATATACTTCTCAGAGGTACAGACAAGCACAGGAGGACTATGGCTGACCAAGTTCACAGACGACTGCAAACTAGGGGCTATAAATGACTCACCGGCTGACTCAGACATCCTCCAAAAGGGTCTTACTGAAATGGATACCTGGTGTCAAAATCATGGCCTGAAGCCAAATGCCAAGAAGTGCATAGTTATTCCCTTTGGAAATAACAAAGTACCTACAAACTTCCACATAGGTGGTAGTCCCCTAAATATGGAAAACGTAATAAGGGATCTGGGGACCAAAGTAGATATCAGTCTCTCCTTTGATAATCACATTGCCAAAGTGGTTAGAAAATCCTTCTATGTGGCCCACCTAATCACAAAAGGGTTTGCATCCAGATCAAAAGAGGTCATTGTGCCCCTGTACTCATCACTCTTCAGACCCATCATAGAGTACAAGGCTCCATGTGGGATGTTTCTTACAAGACATTTGCAACAGCTGGAAAGACCACAGAAGTACCTCACCAAGAGGATCACTGGCCTCAAACAGATGCCCTATGCAACTCAACTGAAGAAACTCCAGCTGTACTCGGTTGCATACCACCTGCTCAGAGGTGATCTCTGCCTGACATACAAGGCCATGTCCAACCCAGAATTGATGGACATGCTCCACCTAAAGAAAACCTTATCCCCTCAAGCCACATGCTCTAGGGATCTAAACCTCACCACAACAATAAATAGGATGTGCTGGAGGGATAGATTCCTGTCCCAGAGACTTCCCATGCTTTGGAACAAGATTCCAATCTACATTAGGCAGAGCTCCTCACTAGCACTCTTCAAGAGAAACCTTGACGAGTGGATGGGAAACAGAAAGTTTACCCCAGGTATCACTCCAGTGGATCTGCTGGACAGAGGAACAGGGAACTAATCTAAGGGGGTGGTGAAAGCCAACACATTCTGACTAGGCTTATAAATGCCTTTGGGCAGATAGCCTAGTACCTACCGATGAACCTATGAACCTATAATATGTAGGGCAACCAAAGCCACGAAATGTAGTACACTGGTATGCCTCTAGTCAGCATGATAGTTAGCAATATATAATGAAATGGAGTACCTGACATACCAGTATGGTCACAGCAAATGTGTACAAGTTTCACGTGTGCCCCCCACATCCTACATAGTAATGTAATAACAGTCAGGTGTGCCCCCCCACTCCTGTGTAGAAATGTAGAAATAATCAGGTGTGCCCCCCATCCTACATAGTAATGTAATAACAGTCAGGTGTGCCCCCCAACCCTGTGTAGAAATGTAGAAATAGTCAGGCGTGCCCCCTCCATCCTACATAGTAATGTAATAACAGTCAGGTTTGCCCCCCCACTCCTGTGTAGAAATGTAGAAATAGTCAAGTGTGCCCCCCCATCCTACATAGTAATGTAATAACAGTCAGGTGTGCCCCCCACTCCTGTGTAGAAATGTAGAAACAGTCAGGTGTGCCCCCTGCTATGCAGAAATGTAGCAACAGTCAAAGCCAAATGATCGATGGATACCCTGCAGAGACAGCATGCTACCTGTTGGTGTACAACACAAAGGTCAGCACTGCAGCACAAACTACCTGGACACAGTCCACAAATCCAATCCAGACGGCCATACTGGGCATGCTCACACACTTAGAGAAATCAAGGCAATGTCAGTCAACAACATACTTAAAGGTCATACTGGGCATACTCACACACTTACACACATGAAGGCCATAACTGCAAACACCAGTGGACCAGAAATATCTGGCAGTTGCAGTTGTTAGTACAGACACTTGTCAGTATGCACCACTCATGCCTTATGCACACAGTGGATAGGAATACAGACATATATGTCAGGACAACACACTATAATAAGCCAAAGGTAGACGTACATAGATGTGTGGAAGAGGGTGACTGTGACAGGGAGCCATCCAGGCCTGTCCCACCCAGCACACAGCCAAAGGGCCCCAAACACATGAGGTGCAGATGTCACTCACTGCAGATACTTGCCACCAGTATCTGTACGCATTACAGACTATGTGGTGAATGTGACAGCTGTGCAACATGACTGTACAAGGAAGTAGTCATCTTACAGCTGTGTACACGTAGCTGTGACATATGACCCCGTGTGTGCCCGCATGTGGTGTGTCAACCCATACATGAATGGGTTATGGCCCACGCACATACTGCCCTCCCCATAGCCCTACTTTGACAAACCTGCTGAGGTCATCCAATGTGAAATACACCTTTGGGAAGAGTTGTAGCCCAGTAATCTCCATGGCGTGTCCCATAACTGTGTATTGCTGTAGTGTGATAAACTAGTTAGGTAGGAGTTCTAACTCCAGACTTGGCAACTGAGAGTGTGTGTTTGTGTGCATGTCTGTCTGTCTCTGACTGTGTAGAGAGCAACGCTTTTTAGGGTACTCACACTCCTTACAATTCATATACTCAACTTTGGCAAGGCTGCTGATGTCACCCACCTAGAAATACACCTCTGGGAAGGTTGTAGCCCAGTAATCTCCATAGTGCATCCTGTAACTGTGTACTGCTGTAGTATGATAAACTAGTTAGCTAGGTGTTCTAAACCCAGACTTAGCAACTGTGTGTGTGTGTGTGTGTGTGTGTGTGTGTGTGTGTGTGTGTGTGTGTGTGTGTGTGAGCCTGTGTGTGCATTTGTATGCATGTCTGACTGTGTAGAGAGCAATGCTTTTTAGGGTACTCACACTCCATACAATTCATATACTCAACTGTGGCAAGGCTGCTGATGTCACCCACCTAGAAATACACCTCTGGGAAGGTTGTAGCCCAGTAATTGATGTGTGTGTGTGTGTGTGTGTGTGTGTGTGTGTGTGTGTGTGTGTGTGTGTGTGTGTGTGTGTGTGCGCATTTGTGTGCATGTCTGTCTGTTTCTGACTGTGTAGAGAGCAGTGCTTTTTGGGGTACTCACACTCCATACAATTCATATACTCAACTTTGGCAAGGCTGCTGATGTCACCCACCTAGAAATACACTTCTGGGAAGGTTGTAGCCCAGTAATCTCTGTAGCGTGTCCTGAAACTGCGTACTGCTGGATTGTGATTTAGAACTGTGGTAGGGTTCCATCCCCACCCATGGCAGTTCTGGATGTTTTGTGTGTGTTTCAATGTCTGTGTACGGAGCAATGCATTATAGGCTAGTCACACTCAGTACATTTCAAATGGCCTACTTTGGCAATCCTGCTGATGTCATTCATTGTGAAATACACCTTTGGGGAAGGCGTTCTCTAATAATTCCTGTGGTGTGTCCTATAACAGCTCTATGCTGTAGTGTGATATAGACCTCTGTAAAGGGTTCTATACCCACACATGTCGGTTGTGGATGTTTTATGTGTGTCTCACTGTCTGTGTAGGGAGCAATGCATTTTAGGCTAGTTACTCACAGTACATTTCAAATGGCCTACATTGGCAATCCTGCTGATGTCATTCATTGCAAAATACACCTTTGGGGAAGGAGTACGCTAGTAATGTGATTGGTGTGTACTATAACTGCGTAGTGCTGTAGTGTAATAAACTAGTAAGGTTCTACTCCCAGACATGACAGGTGTGTGTGTGTTTGTAACTCGTATCCTGTATAGAGGTAGTTGTGAGTGTGTGACATCTGTGGCCAATGTGGAGGGGTTTTGCATATTTCTTATATGGTGGCCCTATTATATATCACAATGTCCACTGTACAGAGATAACAGCTGAGAGGCTAGGGTGCAAAGCCATACCCATACATGTGACATCAAAGCCAAGCAATCACAGTTAGCAACACCAGTATTACCCAGAGCACACTCTCAACCCATGTCTCATACACACACACACACACACACACACATGCCTAGGCAATAGCCAATATGTGGGTAGTACACTGTATATTGGCCACTGAGAGTAACTATGGAGTGATAGCAGTGGGCTACAGAGGGCATGTCACCCTGTCCATCTGTCCAATATGCACGTACATGCAGACAGTGCACCCCCCATGTTCCCCAATGGTCACCTGAACCACCTGTGGTTCCATCACATGTGACCCACAACAGACATACCATGCCTGACAACATGCCCTGTATGGACAGATGCCACTGACACCAGGGAATGCTGTTAGCATGCTATCAATGTAGATGTAGGGTAAACCTGCTGCCCATTACCAGTTCCCACCACAGGTGGGCAAGACTGGCACATCTGAAGATAATCTGTGTTCACAACATGGGCCAGACACCCCAGGTACAGTTCCACATGTCACTGTACATGCATGTGGGATGTGTGCACATCCCAGACACCGTCCATGTCATGGACTAAGGAACACATAAATGGCAAGTGATGCACAACATTGGCCACACACAATAGTCACCCAGGTGACTGGATGTGGGATACAATACCCACCTGTGTGGGTAAATGCAGAAACTACAGCTCTGAGCCACAATGCAGACCATTGTCATATGGCCTGATGCCAAGGTATACCCATTGCCTACCCTTGTATAGCCTGCTGGCACAGTTGACTACCACACACCCATGCAGACATACACCATTGCATGTCATTACTGGCACCCTGTGTGTTTGTCTGTGTGTTGTATGGTGCGTATGTTCACATCCATACTCACTACAACCCCCATGGGCATACTGAAGCATGCTGTCTAATGTCAGACACATCCTCATACCCTTTGCCCATACAATCTCCATATGACCCATATGGAACATGTGATACCTGCACAGTGATGTGTTGAGACAATCCCACTACTGATGAGTTGTACTCCTGGCCCTGCCAAGTGTGTCAATGTGTGTGCATCCCTGTGAGAGTGTGGTTGTGTTGACGCTGGCACCTGTTCATGTGGACAGGCATGTGTACATCACCTACTGTATAGCTACCATATCCCTGTTGTAGATGTCACTCACCATCACATATATGTTCTGAGTGCTGCACAACAGGTGGTGCATCCAATAACTGCATCGAACTGTGATAGCACTACATAGTTGTCAGGGGTTTAATACCTGGTGCTGGTAGGTGTGGGACACAAACAAGCTTCAGTTTTACTCTCCCACCGCTCCCTGACATGTCTTTACCTCTGTCTGCCTCTCCCACTCCCTCTCTGGTGGATGTGGAGACCTACACCTGCTTTGCTTAGGCAGCAGTATGTGTATTTTAAGTGATGTTCATGATCAGCTGATGGCCTCTGCATGAATTGCAGCCCTCCCCAACTGACTGCATGTAGAACAGCTGTGGTAACATTCCCATAACCAATTGCAAGGAAACCTATATCTACAAACATCATGTTGGTATTGGCCCTTTTCATTCACTGTGAGCAGGAACTAGATCTGTTGTTTGGCAAACAGCATCTCAGATGGAGTGGGGATTTACCTCTAACAACATACACTGTGGAAACAGGGCAACACCTGGAGGGAAAATGTGCCTGACCTGACTACAGACTGTAAGTGCTGCTATACTGCATGTTGAGTATTGTTGGTTTAACAGTGTGTGTGTGGATATGACTTTTCTACATGTTTCCATACCTGCCATGTCAGTTCCATGTTTATGTGGAATCCCCATCTGCAGGGTCATCTGCAGACAGGGTAGTGTGTTGTGCCTTTGGTTTCATGTGATACCAACGGAGTATCTATCTGTGAACTGCAGAAGGTAGTGTGAGGATTACAGTCTGTAGATGGTGAAAGCTGTGACAGTTACTGGCTTCTTATCCCTCATAGGACATATGTTGTCACAAACAGTAAACAGTAAATGTATGAGGTTATCACAGCAACATGTCATTATTGGCCCTGTGTATGTGCTTCCAGCCACAACTCTGTCAACCTGTGTACATATGTCGTGCATGAAGTGGTGCATATGTGCTGTACACCATAATTAGAGTCATCATATCTGCTAACAAGCCAGTGAGATATCAGACTGCTTCACATGTTATGTACAGTAGGGTTATATTTGATGACATAACCTAGACATTCTGTGCATGTTTGAACAGTCCTTCCTGTGTGTGGGCATCAGTGTTACAGACAGCAGGTAGCATTACCTGTTACAGGAGAACCAGCACACTCAGGGCAGCTACATATTTGTAAGAGGTTCAGGAACTACAGAGTGTGAGTAGAGTTGTGTTATGCTTTGTATAGTACTGGTGTTACAGGGTGTGCATGTACATACTACTTTACCTTGGAATGCAGTCTGTCTGCATAGCTCTCAACTGTGGGCCTATCCTCTTGGTGGGCAGAGGTATGCCTATCATGTGTTGTCCACACAGGTCCTGTGTCAGATATTTCACTGGCAATGTGTGTGTTGAGTGCTATCAGTACATGGCTACATCCATTCCTGTTTCTAACCGCAATTCCCTGACTAAGGGTATGTTGCAGACTATCCTGTAACACCAGTGACTTGCTTAGTGTATGGCAACAGTTCTCCACATTTGTGCCTGTGTTCCAGCCTCTGTCCTCCACCTACATATCAAGCTTTCCACATATGACATGCTGTCGGGGGTTGGTCCATAGTGGGCTGTGAGTATATCACACTGCCATTGCTGCCATCAGTCCACTTCTGTTGTATCCCCCACACATATGGTGGGGCTGGGGCCATATATGTGTGGTATGAT